>NC_087397.1:17035000-17070000 GCF_031307605.1 Tribolium castaneum
AAAGCTGATAAAATTTCCTAGAAAATAGTTTTTTGCATTTTTCATATAGGACTAACCATAAGCGAGATATAAGTTTGAAAATAATCAATATTTAAAAAAAAGTGCTTTAACAAAAAATGTCTTGTGATTTAAAATACACTTAATTTATTGGGTCCAATACTTTATTAGAAGAAAAAGGAGGTGACTTAAAAGTCACTGAAGTCTTCAGAGTCGTTTTTAAATGCTGCATTTTCGTCTACGTCTCAAACATTGAAAACTGAATTACATTTTTGTTCAGAAACTGTTACAGTTTTCACTTTGGTTTTTTGCTTATATCTCGAAAACAGTTACTCCTATAAATTTTTATCTTTCCTTCAAAATTAAAGCTGATAAAATTTCCTACAAAATAGTTTTTAGCATTTTTTTTGTAGGACCAACCATAAGCGAGTTATAGAGTTGGATATAAATAATCTTTAACAAAAATTTGCTTTAAAATAAAATGTTTGAAAAACCGAAATTAAACTAAATTAATTGGGTCTAACACTTTAGTAGAGGAAAAAGGAGGTGACGTAAAAGTCACCAAAGTCTTCAGAGTCGTTTTTAATCGTCATATTAATAACAATAACATTAATAATAATAATACTATGGTACTAAATTTGCTTATATGCAAGCGCTTTATTAAGGTAACAGTTTTTTGGCTTCTTGCTTATATCTCGAAAACAGTTACTCCTATCAATTTTTATCTCTTTTTCAAAATTAAAGCTGATAAAATTTCCTACAAAACAGTTATTTGCATTTTTTTGTAGGACCAACCATAAGCGAGTTATAGAGTTGGATATAAATAATCTTTAGCAAAAATTTTCTTTAAAATAAAATGTTTCAAAAACCGATATTAAACCAAATTAATTGGGTCTAACACTTTAGTAGAGGAAAAAGGAGAAGACATAAAAGTCACCAAAGTCTTCAGAGTGGTTTTTAGTACTAAATTTGCTTATATGCAAGCGCTTAATTAAGGTAACAGTTTTTTGGTTTCTTGCTTATATCTCGAAAACAGTTACTCCTATTAATTTTTATCTTTTTACTAAAATTAAAGCTGATAAAATTTCCTACAAAATAGTAGTTTGCATTTTTTATGTAGGACTAACCATAAGCGAGATGTAAGTTTGAAAATAATTAATATTTAAAAAAAAAGTGCTTTAACAGAAAATGTCTTGTGATTTAAAATACACTTAATTTAATGGGTCCAATACTTTATTAGAACAAAAAGGAGGTGACATAAAAGTCACTGAAGTCTTCAGAGTCGATTTTAAATGCTGCATTTTCGTCTTTGTCTCAAACATTGAAAACTGAATTACATTTTTGTTCAGTAACAGTTACAGTTTTCTTATTGGTTTTTTGCTTATATCTCGAAAACAGTTACTCCTATCAATTTTTATCTTTTTTTCAAAATTCAAGCTGATAAAATTTTCTACAAAATAGTTATTTGCATTTTTCTTGTAGGATCAACCATAAGCGAGTTATAGATTTGGATATAAATAATCTTTAACAAAAATTTGCCTTAAAATAAAATGTTTGAAAACCGAAATTAAACTAAATTAATTAAGACTAACACTTTAGTAGAGGAAAAAGGAGAAGACATAAAAGTCACCAAAGTCTTGAGAGTCGTTTTTAGTCGTCATATTAATAACAATAACATTAATAATAATAATACTAATATTACTAAATTTGCTTATATGCAAGCGCTTAATTAAGGTAACAGTTTCTTGCTTATATTTCGAAAACAGTTACTCCTATCAATTTTTATCTTTTTACTAAAATTAAAGCTGATAAAATTTCCTACAAAATAGTTATTTGCATTTTTTATGTAGGACTAACCATAAGCGAGATATAAGTTTGAAGATAATTAATATTTAAAAAAAAAGTGCTTTAACAGAAAATGTCTTGTGATTTAAAATACACTTAATTTATTGGGTCCAATACTTTATTAGAAGAAAAAGGAGGTGACTTAAAAGTCACTGAAGTTTTCAGATTCGTTTTTAAATGCTGCATTTTCGTCTACGTCTCAAACATTGAAAACTGAATTACATTTTTGTTCAGTAACTGTTACAGTTTTCACTTTGGATTCTTGCTTATATCTCGAAAACAGTTACTCCTATAAATTTTTATCTTTCTTTAAAAATTAAAGCTGATAAAATTTCCTACAAAATAGTTTTTAGCATTTTTTTTGTAGGACCAACCATAAGCGAGTTATAGATTTGGATATAAATAATCTTTAACAAAAATTTGCTTTAAAATAAAATGTTTGAAAAACCGAAATTAAACTAAATTAATTGGGTCTAACACTTTAGTAGAGGAAAAAGGAGGAGACGTAAAAGTCACCAAAGTCTTCAGAGTCGTTTTTAATCGTCATACTAATAACAATAACCTTAATAATAATAATACTAATAGTACTAAATTTGCTTGTATGCAAACGCTTAATTAAGGTGACAGTTTTTTGGTTTCTTGCTTATATCTCGAAAACAGTTACTCCTATCAATTTTTATCTTTTTACTAAAATTAAAGCTGATAAAATTTCCAACAAAATAGTTATTTACATTTTTTTTGTAGGACCAAGCATAAACGAGTTATAGAGTTGGATATAAACAATATTTAACAAAAATTTGCTTTAAAATAAAATGCTTGAAAAACCGGAATTAAACTAAATTAATTGTGTCTAACACTTTAGTAGAGGAAAAAGGAGAAGACATAAAAGTCACTTAATGTTTCAGAGTCGTCTTTAGTCGTCATATTAATAACAATAACATTAATAATAATAATACTGATAGTACTAAATTTGCTTATATGCAAACGTTTAATTAAGGTAACAGTTTTTTGGTTTCATGCTTATATCTCGAAAACAGTTACTCCTATCAATTTTTAATTTTTTTTTCAAAATTAAAGCTGATAAAATTTCCAACAAAATAGTTATTTACATTTTTTTTGTAGAACCAAGCATAAACGAGTTATAGAGTTGGATATAAATAATATTTAACAAAAATTTGCTTTAAAATAAAATGCTTGAAAAACCGATATTAAACTAAATTAATTGGGTCTAACACTTTAGTAGAGAAAAAAGGAGAAGGTATAAAAGTTACCAAAGTCTTCAGAGTTGTTTTTAATCGTCATATTAATAACAATAACATTAATAATAATAATACTAATAGTACTAAATTTGCTTATATGCAAGCGCTTTATTAAGGTATCAGTTTTTTGGTTTCTTGCTTATATCTCGAAAACAGTTACTTCTATCAATTTTTATCTTTTTACTAAAATTAAAGCTGATAAAATTTTCTACAAAATAGTTATTTGCATTTTTCCTGTAGGACCAAGTATAAGCGAGTTATAAAGATAGATATAAATAATATTTAACAAAAATTTGCTTTAAAATAAAATGTTTGAAATGCTGAAATTAAACTAAATTAATTGTGTCTAACACTTTAGTAGAGGAAAAAGGAGAAGACATAAAAGTCACTAAAGGTTTCAGAGTCGTCTTTAATCGTCATACTAATAACAATAACCTTAATAATAATAATACTAATAGTACTAAATTTGCTTGTATGCAAACGCTTAATTAAGGTGACAGTTTTTTGGTTTCTTGCTTATATCTCGAAAAGAGTTACTCCTATCAATTTTTATCTTTTTACTAAAATTAAAGCTGATAAAATTTTCTACAAAATAGTTTTTTACATTTTTCCTGTAGGACCAAGTATAAGCGAGTTATAAAGATAGATATAAATAATATTTAACAAAAATTTGCTTTAAAATAAAATGCTTGAAAAACCGGAATTAAACTAAATTAATTGGGTCTAACACTTTAGTAGAGGAAAAAGGAGAAGATATAAAAGTTACCAAAGTCTTCAGAGTTGTTTTTAGTACTAAGTTGGCTTATATGCAAGCGCTTAATTAAGGTAACAGTTTTTTGGTTTCATGCTTATATCTCGAAAACAGTTACTCCTATCAATTTTTATCTTTTTTTCAAAATTAAAGCTGATAAAATTTCCAACAAAATAGTTATTTACATTTTTCTTGTAGAACCAAGCATAAACGAGTTATAGAGTTGGATATAAATAATATTTAACAAAAATTTGCTTTAAAATAAAATACTTGAAAAACCGATATTAAACTAAATTAATTGGGTCTAACACTTTAGTAGAGGAAAAAGGAGAATATATAAAAGTTACCAAAGTCTTCAGAGTTGTTTTTAGTACTAAGTTTGCTTATATGCAAGCGCTTAATTAAGGTAACAGTTTTTTGGTTTCTTGCTAATATCTCGAAAACAGTTACTCCTATCAATTTTTATCTTTTTTTCAAAATTAAAGCTGATAAAATTTCCCACAAAATAGTTAATTGCATTTTTTTTGTAGGAGCAACCATAAGCGAGTTATAGAATTGAATATAAATAATCTTTAACAAAAATTTGTTTTAAAATAAAATGTTTGAAAAACCGACATTAAACTAAATTAATTGGGTCTAACACTTTAGTAGAGGAAAAAGGAGAAGACATAAAAGTCACCAAAGTCTTCAGAGTTGTTTTTAGTACTATATTTGCTTATATGCAAGCGCTTAATTAAGGTAACAGTTTTTTGGTTTCTTGCTTATATCTCGAAAACAGTTACTCCTGTCAATTTTTAACTTTTTACTAAAATTAAAGCTGATAAAATTTCCTACAAAATAGTTATTTGCATTTTTCATGTAGGACTAACCATAAGCAAAATATAAGTTTGAAAATAATTAATATTTTAAAAAAGTGCTTTAACAGAAAATGCCTTGTGGTTTAAAATACACTTAATTTATTGGGTCCAATACTTTATTAGAAGAAAAAGGAGGTGACATAAAAGTCGCTGAAGTCTTCAGAGTCGTTTTAAACTGCTGCATTTTCGTCTTCGTCTCAAACATTGAAAACTGAATTACATTTGTGTTCAGTAACTGTAACAATTTTCACTTTGGTTTTTTGCTTATATCTCGAAAACAGTTACTTTTATCAATTTTTATTTTTCTTTCAAAATTAAAGCTGATAAAATTTTCTACAAAAGAGTTATTTGCATTTCTTTTGTAAGACCAACCATAAGCGAGTTATTGAGTTGGATATAAATAATCTTTAACAAAAATTTGCTTTAATAGTAATAAAAGTAATAATAATAATAATACTTTTAATAAGGAAAAATAAAGTTTATTTTGTGTGTTACATGAGCGTTTTCTCATTTCTATGCAAAAGATCATGTGTGATCTGTGTTTTTAGGCAATCTAAGCCATTTTATAGTTTTTAGGCAAGAAATTGGCTAAAATTAATCACTCATTTTAAAACTGGTATAAAAACAATACTATACAAAAGTTATAATCGGTTTTTAATAATAATAATTATAATAATAATAATAATAATAATAATAATAATAATAATAATAATAATAATAATAATAATAATAATAATAGACGAAAACGAAAATGCAGCATTTAAAAACGACTCTGAAGACTTCAGTTACTTTTATGTCATCTTCTTTTTCTTCTAATAAAGTATTGGACCCAATAAATTAAAAAATATTTATTTGCATTTTTCATGTAGGACTAACCATAAGCGAAATATAAGTTTGAAAATAATTACTATTGTTATTATTGTTATTATTATTATTAACATTATTATTGTTATTATTATTATTATTATTATTATTACTATTATTAATGTTATTGTTATTAATATGACGACTAAAGACGACTCTGAAACCATTAGTGACTTTTATGTCTTCTCTTTTTTCCTCTACTAAAGTGTTAGACACAATTAATTTAGTTTAATTTTAGTTTTTCAAACATTCTATTTTAAAGCAAGTTCTTGTTAAATATTATTTATATCCAACTCTATAACTCGCTTATGGTTGGTCCTACAAGAAAAATGCAAATAACTATTTTGTAAGAAATTTTATCAGCTTTAATCTTGAAAGAAAGATAAAAATTGAAAGGAGTAACTGTTTTCGAGATATAAGCAAGAAACCAATAAGAAAACTGTAACTGTTACTGAACAAAAATGTAATTCAGTTTTCAATGTTTGAGATGAAGACGAAAATGCAGCATTTAAAATCGACTCTGAAGACTTCAGTGACTTTAATGTCACCTCCTTTTCTTCTAATAAAGTATTGGACTCATTAAATTAAGTGTATTTTAAATCACAAGACATTTTCTGTTAAAGCACTTTTTTTTAAATATTAATTATTTTCAAACTTATATCTCGCTTATGGTTAGTCCTACATAAAAAATGCAAGATATTATTTTGTAGGAAATTTTATCAGCTTTAATTTTAGTAAAACGATAAAAATTGATAGGAGTAACTGTTTTCGAGATATAAGCAAGAAACCAAAAAACTGTTACCTTAATTAAGCGTTTGCTTATAAGCAAATTTTGTACTAAAAACAACTCTGAAGACTTTGGTGACTTTTATGTCTTCTCCTTTTTCCTCTACTAATGTGTTAGACCAAATTAATTTAGTTTAATATCGGTTTTTCAAACATTTTATTTTAAAGCAAATTTTTGTTAAAGATTATTTATATCCAACTCTATAACTCGCTTATGGTTGGTCCTACAAAAAAATGCAAATAACTATTCTGTAGAAAATTTTATCAGCTTTAATTCTGAAAAAAAAGATAAAAATTGATAGGAGTAACTGTTTTCGAGATATAAGCAAGAAACCAAAAAACTGTTACCTTAATTAAGCGTTTGCATATAAGCAAATTTAGTACTATTAGTATTATTATTATTAATGTTATTGTTATTAATATGACGACTAAAGACGACTCTCAAACATTTAGTGACTTTTATGTCTTCTCCTTTTTCCTCTACTAAAGTGTTAGACACAATTAATTTAGTTTAATTCCGGTTTTTCAAGCATTTTATTGTAAAGCAAATTTTTGTTAAATATTATTTATATCCAACTCTATAACTCGTTTATACTTGGTCCTACAAGAAAAATGTAAATAACTATTTTGTTGGAAATTTTATCAGCTTTAATTTTGAAAGATAGATAAAAATTGATTGGAGTAATTGTTTTCGAGATATAAGCAAAAAAGCAAAGTGAAAACTGTTACAGTTACTGGACAAAAATGTAATTCAGTTTTCAATGTTTGAGACGAAGACGAAAATGCAGCATTTAAAATCGACTCTGAAGACTTCAGCGACTTTTAGGTCACCTCCTTTTTCTTCTAATAAAGTATTGGACCCAATAAATTAAGTGTATTTTAAATCACAAGGCATTTTCTGTTAAAGCACTTTTTTTTTAAATATTAATAATTTTTAAACTTATATCTCGCTTATGGTTAGTCTTACATGAAAAATTCAAATAACTATTTTGTAGGAAATTTTAGTTTGTAAAAAAATAAAAATTGATATAAGTAACTGTTTTTGAGATATAAGCAAGAAACCAAAAAACTGTTACCTTAATTAAGCGTTTGCATGTAAGCAAATTTAGTACTATTAGTATTATTATTATTAATGTTATTGTTATTAATATGACGATTGAAGACGACTCTGAAACCTTTAGTGACTTTTATGTCTTCTCCTTTTTCCTCTACTAAAGTGTTAGACACAATTAATTTAGTTTAATTTTAGTTTTTCAAACATTTTATTTTAAAGCAAGTTTTTGTTAAATATTATTTATATCCAACTCTATAACTCGCTTATGGTTGGTCCTACAAGAAAAATGCAAATAACTATTTTGTAGGAAATTTTATCAGCTTTAATTTTAAAAGAAAGATAAAAATTGATAGGAGTAACTGTTTTCGAGATATAAGCAAAAAACCAATATGAAAACTGTAACTGTTACTGAAAAAAATGTAATTCAGTTTTCAATGTTTGAGACGAAGACGAAAATGCAGCATTTAAATTCGACTCTGAAGACTTCAGTGACTTATATGTCACCTCCTTTTTCTTCTAATAAAGTATTGGACCTAATAAATTAAGTGTATTTTAAATCACTAAACATTTTCTGTTAAAGCACTTTTTTTTAAATATTAATTATTTTCAAACTTATATCTCGCTTATGGTTAGTCCTACATGAAAAATGCAAATAACTATTTTGTAGGAAATTTTATCAGCTTTAATTTTAGTAAAAAGATAAAAATTGATAGAAGTAACTGTTTTCGAGATATAAGCAAGAAACTGTTACCTTAATTAAGCGCTTGCATATAAGCAAATTTAGTACTATTAGTATTATTATTATTAATGTTATTGTTATTAATATGACGACTAAAGACGACTCTGAAACCTTTAGTGACTTTAATGTCTTCTCCTTTTTCCTCAACTAAAGTGTTAGACACAATTAATTTAGTTTAATTTTAGTTTTTCAAACATTTTATTTTAAAGCAAGTTTTTGTTAAATATTATTTATATCCAACTCTATAACTCGCTTATGGTTGGTCCTACAAGAAAAATGCAAATAACTATTTTTTAGGAAATTTTATCAGCTTTAATCTTGAAAGAAAGATAAAAATTGATAGGAGTAACTGTTTTCGAGATATAAGCAAAAAACCAATAAAAAAACTGTAACTGTTACTGAACAAAAATGTAACTCAGTTTTCAATGTTTGAGATGAAGACAAAAATGCACCATTTAAAATCGACTCTGAAGACTTCAGTGACTTTTATGTCACCTCCTTTTTCTTCTAATAAAGTATTGGACTCATTAAATTAAGTGTATTTTAAATCACAAGACATTTTCTGTTAAAGCACTTTTTTTTTAAATATTATTTATTTTCAAACTTATATCTCGCTTATGGTTAGTCCTACATAAAAAATGCAAATTAATATTTTGTAGGAAATTTTATCAGCTTTAATTTTAGTAAAAAGATAAAAATTGATAGGAGTAACTGTTTTCGAGATATAAGCAAGAAACCAAAAAACTGTTACCTTAATTAAGCGTTTGCATATAAGCAAATTTTGTACTATTAGTATTATTATTATTAATGTTATTGTTATTAATATGACGACTAAAGACGACTCTGAAACATTTAGTGACTTTTATGTCTTCTCCTTTTTCCTCTACTAAAGTGGAAGACACAATTAATTTAGTTTAATTCCGGTTTTTCAAGCATTTTATTTTAAAGCAAATTTTTGTTAAATATTATTTATATCCAACTCTATAACTCGTTTATACTTGGTCCTACAAGAAAAATGTAAATAACTATTTTGTTGGAAATTTTATCAGCTTTAATTTTGAAAGAAAGATAAAATTTGATAGGAGTAACTGTTTTCAAGATATAAGCAAAAAACCAATAAGAAAACTGTAACTGTTACTGAACAAAAATGTAATTCAGTTTTCAATGTTTGAGACAAAGACGAAAATGCAGCATTTAAAATCGACTCTGAAGACTTCAGTGACTTTTATGTCACCTCCTTTTTCTTCTAATAAAGTATTAGACCCAATAAATTAAGTGTATTTTAAATCACAAGACATTTTCTGTTAAAGCACTTTTTTTTTAAATATTAATTATTTTCAAACTTATATCTCGCTTATGGTTAGTCCTACATAAAAAATGCAAATTAATATTTTGTAGGAAATTTTATCAGCTTTAATTTTCGTAAAACGATAAAAATTGATAGGAGTAACTGTTTTCAAGATATAAGCAAGAAACCAAAAAACTGTTACCTTAATTAAGCGTTTGCTTATAAGCAAATTTAGTACTACAAACAACTCTGAAGACTTTGGTGACTTTTATGTCTTCTCCTTTTTCCTCTACTAAAGTGTTAGACCCAATAAATTTAGTTTAATTTCGGTTTTTCAAACATTTTATTTTAAAGCAAATTTTTGTTAAAGATTATTTATATCCAACTCTATAACTCGCTTATGGTTGGTCCTACAAAAAAAATGTAAATAACTATTTTGTTGGAAATTTTATCAGCTTTAATTTTGGAAAAAAGATAAAATAATTTGATAGGAGTAACTGTTTTCGAGATATAAGCAAAAAACCAATAAGAAAACTGTAACTGTTCCTGAACAAAAATGTAATTCACTTTTCAATGTTTGAGACGTAGACGAAAATGCAGCATTTAAAAACGACTCTGAAGACTTCTTAATGCAAGCGCTTAATTAAGGTAACAGTTTTTTGGTTTCTTGCTTATATTTCGAAAACAGTTACTCCTATCAATTTTTATCTTTTTACCAAATTAAAGCTGATAAAATTTCCTACAAAATAGTTATTTGCATTTTTCATGTAGGACTAAACATAAGCGAGATATAAGTTTGAAAATAATTAATATTTAAAAAAAAAGTGCTTTAACAGAAAATGTCTTGTGATTTAAAATACACTTAATTTATTGGGTCCAATACTTTATTAGAAGAAAAAAGAGGTGACATATAAGTCACTGAAGTCTTCAGAGTCGATTTTAAATGCTGCATTTTCGTCTTCGTCTCAAACATTGAGAACTGAATTACATTTTTGTTCAGTAACTGTAACAGTTTTCACTTTGGTTTTTTGCTTATATCTCGAAAACAGTTGCTCCTATCAATTTTCATCTTTCTTTCAAAATTTAAGCTGATAAAATTTCCTACAAAATAGTTAATTGCATTTCTTTTGTAGGACCAACAATAAGCGAGTTATAGAGTTAGATATAAATAATCTCTAGCAAAAATTTGCTTTAAAATAAAATGTTTGAAAAACCGAAATTAAACTAAATTAATTAGGTCTAACACTTTAGTGGAGGAAAAAGAAAAAGACATAAATGTCACCAAAGTCTTCAGAGTCAGTTTCAGACTAACCATAAGCGAGATATAAGTTTGAAAATAATTAATAATTAAAAAAAAATGTGCTTTAACGGAAAATGTCTTGTGATTTAAAATTCACTTAATTTATTGGGTCCAATACTTTAGTAGAAGAAAAAGTAGGTGACAGAAAGGTCACTGAAGTTTGTAGAGTCGTTTGTAAATGCTGCATTTTCGTCTTCGTCTCAAACATTGAAAACTGAATTACATTTTGTTCAGTAACTGTAAAAGTTTTCACTTTGGTTTTTTGCTTATATCTTGAAAACATTTACTCTTATCAATTTTTATCTTTTTTTCAAAATTAATGCTGATAAAATTTTCTACAAAATAGTTAAATGCATTTCTTTTGTGGGACCAACCGTAAGCGAGTTATAGAGTTAGATATAAATATTTAACAAAAATTTGCTTTAAAATAAAATGTTTGAAAAACTGAAATTAAACTAAATTAATTGTGTCTAACACTTTAGTAGAGGAAAAAGGAGGAGACATAAAAGTCAATAAAGTCTTAGAGTTGTCTTTAGTTGTCACATTAATAACAATAACATTAATAATAATAATACTAGTAGTACTAAATTTGTTTATATGCAAGCGCTTAATTAAGGTAACAGTTTTTTTGTTTTTTGCTTATATCTCGAAAACAGTTACTCCTATCAATTTTTACCTTTTCACCAAAATTAAAGCTGATAAAATTTCCTACAAAATAGTTATTTGCATTTTTCATGTATAACTAACCATAAACGAGATATAAGTTTGAAAATAATTAATAATTAAAAAAAAATGTGCTTTAACAGAAAATGTTTTGTGATTTAAAATACACTTAATTTATTGGATCCAATACTTAATTAGAAGAAAAAGGAGGTGACAGTAAATGCTGCATTTTCGTCTTCGTCTCAAACATTGAAAACTAAATCACATTTTTGTTCAGTAACTTACAGTTTTCACTTTGGTTTTTTGCTTATATCTCGAAAACAGTTACTCCTATCAATTTTTATCTTATATTCAAAATTAAAGCTGATAAAATTTCCTACAAAATAGTTATTTGCATTTTTCTTGTAGGACCAACCATAAGCGAGTTATAGAGTTGGATATAAATAATATTTAACAAAAATTTGCTTTAAAATAAAATGTTTGAAAAACTGAAATTAAACTAAATTAATTGTGTCTAACACTTTAGTAGTGGAAAAAGGAGAAGACATAAGTCACTGAAGTTTTTAGAGTCGTTTGTAAATGCTGCATTTTCGTCTTCGACGACAGTTACTGAACAAAAATGTAATTCAGTTTTCAATGTTTGAGACGAAGACGAAAATGCAGCATTTACTGTCACCTCCTTTTTTCTCTAATTAAGTATTGGACCCAATAAATTAAGTGTATTTTAAGTCACAAGACATTTTCTGTTAAAACTCATTTTTAATTATTAATTATTTTCAAACTTATATCTCGCTTATGGTTAATTCTACATGAAAAATGCAAATAACTATTTTGTAGAAAATTTTTTCACCTTTAATTTTGGTGAAATGGTAAAAATTGATAGGAGTAATTGTTTTCGAGATATAAGCAAAAAACAAAAAAACTGTTATCTTAATTAAGCGCTTGCATATAATTTTATACTAAAGGGGTATTATACTAAAGGGGTTTATACTAAAGTGTTAGACACAATTAATTTAGTTTAATATCGGTTTTTCAAACATTTTATTTTAAAGCAAATTTTTGTTAAAGATTATTTATATCCAACTCTATAACTCGCTTATGGTTGGTCCTACAAGAAAAATGCAAATAACTAATTTGTAGGAAATTTTATCGGCTTTAATTTTGATAGAAAGATAAAAATTGACAGGAGTAATTGTTTTCGAGATATAAGCAAAAAACCAAAGTGAAAACTGTTACAGTTACTGAACAAAAATGTAATTCAGTTTTCAATGTTTGAGACGAAGACAAAAATGCAGCATTTAAATCGACTCTGAAGACTTCAGTGACTTATATGTCACCACCTTTTTCTTCTAATAAAGTATTAAACCTAATAAATTAAGTGTATTTTAAATCACAAGACATTTTCTGTTAAAGCACTTTTTTTTTAAATATTAATAATTTTTAAAGTTATATCTCGCTTATGGTTAGTCCTACATGAAAAATGCAAATAACTATTTTGTAGGAAATTTTATCAGCTTTAATTTTAGTAATAAGATAAAAATTGATAGAAGTAACTGTTTTCGAGATATAAGCAAGAAACCAAAAAACTGTTACCTTAATTAAGCGCTTGCATATAAGCAAATTTTGTACTAAAAACAACTCTAAAGACTTTGGTGACTTTTATATCTTCTCCTTTTTCCTATACTAAAGTGTTAGACCCAATTAATTTAGTTTAATATCGGTTTTTCAAACATTTTATTTTAAGCAAATTTTTGTTAAAGATTATTTATATCCAACTCTATAACTCGCTTATGGTTGGTCCTACAAAAAAATGTAAATAACTGGTTTGTAGGAAATTTTATCAGCTTTAATTTTGAAAAAAAGATAAAAATTGATAGAAGTAACTGTTTTCGAGATATAAGCAAGAAACCAAAAAACTGTTACCTTAATTAAACGTTTGCATATAAGCAAATTTAGTACTATTAGTATTATTATTATTAATGTTATTGTTATTAATATGACGACTAAAGACGACTCTGAAACATTTAGTGACTTTTATGTCTTCTCCTTTTTCCTCTACTAAAGTGTTAGACACAATTAATTTAGTTTAATTCCGGTTTTTCCAGCATTTTATTTTAAAGCAAATTTTTGTTAAATATTATTTATATCCAACTCTATAACTCGTTTATGCTTGGTCCTACAAGAAAAATGTAAATAACTATTTTGTTGGAAATTTTATCAGCTTTAATTTTGGAAGAAAGATAAAATTTGATAGGAGTAACTGTTTTCGAGATATAAGCAAAAAACCAAAGTGAAAACTGTAACAGTTACTGATCAAAAATGTAATTCAGTTTTCAATGTTTGAGACGTAGACGAAAATGCAGCATTTAAAAACGACTCTGAAGACTTCAGTGACTTTTAAGTCACCTCCTTTTTCTTCTAATAAAGTATTGGACCCAATAAATTAAGTGTATTTTAAATCACAAGACATTTTTTGTTAAAGCACTTTTTTTTTAAATATTGATTATTTTCAAACTTATATCTCGCTTATGGTTAGTCCTACATGAAAAATGCAAAAAATTATTTTGTAGGAAATTTTATCAGCTTTAGTTTTAGTAAAAAGATAAAAATTGATAGGAGCAACTGTTTTCGAGATATAAGCAAGAAACCAAAAAACTGTCACCTTAATTAAGCGTTTGCATACAAGCAAATTTAGTACTATTAGTATTATTATTATTAAGGTTATTGTTATTAGTATGACGATTAAAGACGACTCTGAAACCTTTAGTGACTTTTATGTGTTCTCCTTTTTCCTCTACTAAAGTGTTAGACCCAATTAATTTAGTTTAATTTCGGTTTTTCAAACATTTTATTTTAAAGCAAATTTTTGTTAAAGATTATTTATATCAAACTCTATAACTCGCTTATGGTTGGTCCTACAAAAAAATGCTAAAACTATTTTGTAGGAAATTTTATCAGCTTTAATTTTTAAGGAAAGATAAAAATTAATAGAAGTAACTGTTTTCGAGATATAAGCAAAAAACCAAAGTGAAAACTGTAACAGTTACTGAACAAAAATGTAATTCAGTTTTCAATGTTTGAGACGTAGACGAAAATGCAGAATTTAAAAACGACTCTGAAAACTTCAGTGACTTTTAAGTCACCTCCTTTTTCTTCTAATAAAGTATTGGACCCAATAAATTAAGTGTATTTTAAATCACAAGACATTTTCTGTTAAAGCACTTTTTTTTTTAAATATTAATTATTTTCAAACTTATATCTCGCTTATGGTTAGTCCTACATAAAAAATGCAAATAACTATTTTGTAGGAAATTTTATCAGCTTTAATTTTAGTAAAAAGATAAAAATTGATAGGAGTAACTGTTTTCGAAATATAAGCAAGAAACTGTTACCTTAATTAAGCGCTTGCATATAAGCAAATTTAGTAATATTAGTATTATTATTATTAATGTTATTGTTATTAATATGACGACTAAAAACGACTCTCAAGACTTTGGTGACTTTTATGTCTTCTCCTTTTTCCTCTACTAAAGTGTTAGTCTTAATTAATTTAGTTTAATTTCGGTTTTTCAAACATTTTATTTTAAAGCAAATTTTTGTTAAAGATTATTTATATCCAACTCTATAACTCGCTTATGGTTGGTCCTACAAGAAAAATGCAAATAACTATTTTGTAGAAAATTTTATCGGCTTGAATTTTGAAAAAAAATGATAAAAATTGATAGGAGTAACTGTTTTCGAGATATAAGCAAAAAACCAATAAGAAAACTGTAACTGTTACTGAACAAAAATGTAATTCAGTTTTCAATGTTTGAGACAAAGACGAAAATGCAGCATTTAAAATCGACTCTGAAGACTTCAGTGACTTTTATGTCACCTCCTTTTTCTTCTAATAAAGTATTGGACCCATTAAATTAAGTGTATTTTAAATCACAAGACATTTTCTGTTAAAGCACTTTTTTTTTAAATATTAATTATTTTCAAACTTACATCTCGCTTATGGTTAGTCCTACATAAAAAATGCAAATTACTAGTTTGTAGGAAATTTTATCAGCTTTAATTTTAGTAAAAAGATAAAAATTAATAGGAGTAACTGTTTTCGAGATATAAGCAAGAAACCAAAAAACTGTCACCTTAATTAAGCGTTTGCATACAAGCAAATTTAGTACTATTAGTATTATTATTATTAATGTTATTGTTATTAGTATGACGATTAAAGACGACTCTGCAACCTTTAGTGACTTTTATGTCTTCTCCTTTTTCCTCTACTAAAGTGTTAGACACAATTAATTTAGTTTAATTTCAGTATTTCAAACATTTTATTTTAAAGCAAATTTTTGTTAAATATTATTTATATCCATCTTTATAACTCGCTTATACTTGGTCCTACAAGAAAATTGCAAATAACTATTTTGTAGGAAATTTTATCAGCTTTAATTTTAGTAAAAAGATAAAAATTGCTAGGAGTAACTGTTTTCGAGATATAAGCAAGAAACCAAAAAACTGTTACCTTAATAAAGCGCTTGCATATAAGCAAATTTAGTACTATTACTATTATTATTATTAATGTTATTGTTATTAATATGACGACTAAATACGACTCTCAAGGCTTTGGTGACTTTTATGTCTTCTCCTTTTTCCTATACTAAAGTGTTAGACTCAATTAATTTAGTTTAATTTCGGTTTTTCAAACATTTTATTTTAAAGCAAATTTTTGTTAAAGATTATTTATATCCAACTCTATAACTCGCTTATGGTTGGTCCTACAAGAAAAATGCAAATAACTATTTTGTAGGAAATTTTATCAGCTTTAATTTTAGTAATAAGATAAAAATTGATAGGAGTAACTGTTTTCGAGATATAAGCAAGAAACCAAAAAACTGTAACCTTAATTAAGCGCTTGCATATAAGCAAATTTAGTACTAAAAACCACTCTGAAGACTTTGGTGACTTTTGTCTTCTCCTTTTTCCTCTACTAAAGTGTTAGACCCAATTAATTTGG
Source organism: Tribolium castaneum (assembly GCF_031307605.1). Taxonomy (NCBI): domain Eukaryota; kingdom Metazoa; phylum Arthropoda; class Insecta; order Coleoptera; family Tenebrionidae; genus Tribolium; species Tribolium castaneum. The sequence goes on from NC_087397.1 coordinate 17,051,406, forward strand.
TTTAATATCGGTTTTTCAAACATTTTATTTTAAAGAAAATTTTTGTTAAAGATTATTTATATCCAACTCTACAACTCGCTTATGGTTGGTCCAACAAAAAAATGCAAACAACTATTTTGTAGAAAATTTTATCAGCTTTAATTTTGAAAAAGAGATAAAAATTGATAGGAGTAACTGTTTTCGAGATATAAGCAAGAAACCAAAAAACTGTTACCATAATTAAGCGTTTGCATATAAGCAAATTTAGTACTATTAGTATTATTATTATTAATGTTATTGTTATTAATATGGCGACTAAAGACGACTCTGAAACATTTAGTGACTTTTATGTCTTCTCCTTTTTCCTCTACTAAAGTGTTAGACACAATTAATTTAGTTTAATTCCGGTTTTTCAAGCATTTTATTTTAAAGCAAATTTTTGTTAAATATTATTTATATCCAACTCTATAACTCGTTTATGCTTGGTCCTACAAGAAAAATGCAAATAACTATTTTGTTGGAAATTTTATCAGCTTTAATTTTGGAAGAATGATAAAATTTGATAGGAGTAACTGTTTTCGAGATATAAGCAAAAAATCAATAAGAAAACTGTAACTATTACTGAACAAAAATGTAATTCAGTTTTCAATGATTGAGACGAAGACAAAAATGCAGCATTTTCTGTCACCTCCTTTTTCTTCTAATTAAGTATTGGACCCAATAAATTAAGTGTATTTTAAATCACAAGGCATTTTCTGTTAAAGCACTTTTTTTTTAAATATTAATTATTTTCAAACTTATATCTCGCTTATGGTTAGTCCTACATAAAAAATGCAAATAACTATTTTGTAGGAAATTTTATCAGCTTTAATTTTAGTAAAAAGATAAAAATTGATAGGAGTAACTGTTTTCGAAATATAAGCAAGAAACTGTTACTTTAATTAAGCGCTTGCATATAAGCAAATTTAGTAATATTAGTATTATTATTATTAATGTTATTGTTATTAATATGACGACTAAAAACGACTCTCAAGACTTTGGTGACTTTTATGTCTTCTCCTTTTTCCTCTACTAAAGTGTTAGTCTTAATTAATTTAGTTTAGTTTCGGTTTTTCAAACATTTTATTTTAAAGCAAATTTTTGTTAAAGATTATTTATATCCAACTCTATAACGCGCTTATGGTTGGTCCTACAAGAAAAATGCAAATAACTATTTTGTAGGAAATTTTATCAGGTTGAATTTTGAAAAAAAGTTAAAAATTGATAGGAGTAACTGTTTTCGAGATATAAGCAAGAAACTGTTACCTTAATTAAGCGCTTGCATATAAACAAATTTAGTACTATTAGTATTATTATTATTAATGTTATTGTTATTAATATGACGACTAAAAACGACTCTCAAGTCTTTGGTGATTTTTATGTCACCTCCTTTTTCTTCTAATAAAGTATTGGACCCATAAAATTAAGTGTATTTTAAATCACAAGACATTTCCTGTTAAAGCACTTTTTTTTTAAATATTAATTATTTTCAAACTTATATCTCGCTTATGGTTAGTCCTACATGAAAAATGCAAATAACTATTTTGTAGGAAATTTTATCAGCTTTAATTTTAGTTAAAAGATAAAAATTGATAGAAGTAACTGTTTTCGAGATATAAGCAAGAAACCAAAAAACTGTTACCTTAATTAAGCGTTTTCATATAAGCAAATTTAGTACTATTTGTATTATTATTATTAATGTTATTGTTATTAATATGACGACCAAAAACGACTCTGAAGACTTTGGTGACTTTTATGTCTTCTCCTTTTTCCTATACTAAAGTGTTAGACTCAATTAATTTAGTTTAATTTAGGTTTTTCAAACATTTTATTTTAAAGCAAATTTTTGTTAAAGATTATTTATATCCAACTCTATAACTCGCTTATGGTTGGTCTTACAAAAGAAATGCAAATAACTATTTTGTAGGAAATTTTATCAGCTTTAATTTTGAAAGAAAGATAAAAATTGATAGGAGTAATTGTTTTCAAGATATAAGCAAAAATCCAAAGTGAAAACTGTTACAGTTACTGAACAAAAATGTAATTCAGTTTTCAATGTTTGAGACGAAGACGAAAATGCATCATTTAAAAACGACTCTGAATACTTCAGTGACTTTTATGTCACCTCCTTTTTCTTCTAATAAAGTATTGGACCCAATAAATTAAGTGTATTTTTAATTACAAGACATTTTCTGTTAAAGCACTTTTTTTTTAAATATCAATTATTTTCAAACTTATATCTCGCTTATGGTTAGCCCTACATGAAAAATGCAAATAACTATTTTGTAGGAAATTTTATCAGCTTTAATTTTAGTAAAAAAATAAAAATTGATAGAAGGAATTGTTTTCGAGATATAAGCAAAAAACTGTTACCTTAATTAAGTGCTTGCATATAAGCAAATTTAGTAATATTAGTATTATTATTATTAATGTTATTGTTATTAATATGACGACTAAAAACGACTCTCAAGACTTTGGTGACTTTTATGTCTTTTCCTTTTTCCTCTACTAAAGTGTTAGTCTTAATTAATTTAGTTTAATTTCGGTTTTTCAAACATTTTATTTTAAAGCAAATTTTTGTTAAAGATTATTTATATCCAACTCTATAACTCGCTTATGGTTGGTCCTACAAGAAAAATGCAAATAACTATTTTGTAGGAAATTTTATCAGCTTGAATTTTGAAAAAAAGATAAAAATTGATAGGAGTAACTGTTTTCGAGATATAAGCAAAAAACCAATAAGAAAACTGTAACTGTTACTGAACAAAAATGTAATTCAGTTTTCAATGTTTGAGACGTAGACGAAAATGCAGCATTTAAAAACGACTCTGAAGACTTCAGTGACTTTTAAGTCACCTCCTTTTTCTTCTAATAAAGTATTGGACCCAATAAATTAAGTGTATTTTAAATCACAAGACATTTTTTGTTAAAGAACTTTTTTTTTAAATATTGATTATTTTCAAACTTATATCTCGCTTATGGTTAGTCTTACATGAAAAATGCAAAAAACTATTTTGTAGGAAATTTTATCAGCTTTAATTTTAGTAAAAAGATAAAAATTGATAGGAGTAACTGTTTTCGAGATATAAGCAAGAAACCAAAAAACTGTCACCTTAATTAAGCGTTGGCATACAAGCAAATTTAGTACTATTAGTATTAAAATTATTAATGTTATTGTTATTAGTATGACGATTAAAGACGTCTCTGAAACCTTTAGTGACTTTTATGTGTCCTCCTTTTTCCTCTACTAAAGTGTTAGACACAATTAATTTAGTGTAATTTCAGTATTTCAAACATTTTATTTTAAAGCAAATTTTTGTTAAATATTATTTATATCCATCTTTATAACTCGCTTATACTTGGTCCTACAAGAAAAATGCAAATAACTATTTTGTAGGAAATTTTATCAGCTTTAATTTTAGTAAAAAAATAAAAATTGATAGAAGTAACTGTTTTCGAGATATAAGCAAGAAACTGTTACCTTAATTAAGCGCTTGCATATAAGCAAATTTAGTAATATTAGTATTATTATTATTAATGTTATTGTTATTAATATGACGACTATAAACGACTTTCGAGACTTTGGTGACTTTTATGTCTTCTCCTTTTTCTTCTACTAAAGTGTTAGTCTTAATTAATTTAGTTTAATTTCGGTTTTTCACACATTTTATTTTAAAGCAAATTTTTGTTAAAGATTATTTATATCTAACTCTATAACTCGCTTATGGTTGGTCCTACAAGAAAAATGCAAATAACTATTTTGTAGGAAATTTTATCAGCTTGAATTTTGAAAAAAAGATAAAAATAGATAGGAGTAACTGTTTTCGAAATATAAGCAAAAAACCAATAAGAAAACTGTAACTGTTACTGAACAAAAATGTAATTCAGTTTTCAATGTTTGAGACGTAGACGAAAATGCAGCATTTAAAAACGACTCTGAAGACTTCAGTGACTTTTAAGTCACCTCCTTTTTCTTCTAATAAAGTATTAGACCCAATAAATTAAGTGTATTTTAAATCACAAGACATTTTTTGTTAAAGCACTTTTTTTTAAATATTGATTATTTTCAAACTTATATCTCGCTTATGGTTAGTCCTACATGAAAAATGCAAAAACTATTTTGTAGGAAATTTTATCAGCTTTAATTTTAGTAAAAAGATAAAAATTGATAGGAGTAACTGTTTTCGAGATATAAGCAAGAAACCAAAAAACTGTCACCTTAATTAAGCGTTTGCATACAAGCAAATTTAGTACTATTAGTATTATTATTATTAATGTTGATGTTATTTGTATGACGATTAAAGACGACTCTGAAACCTTTAGTGACTTTTATGTCTCTTCCTTTTTTCTCTACTAAAGTGTTAGACACAATTAATTTAGTTTAATTTCAGTATTTCAAACATTTTATTTTAAAGCAAATTTTTGTTAAATATTATTTATATCCATCTTTATAACTCGCTTATACTTGGTCCTACAAGAAAAATGCAAATAACTATTTTGTAGGAAATTTTATCAGCTTTAATTTTAGTAAAAAGATAAAAATTGATAGGAGTAACTGTTTTCGAGATATAAGCAAGAAACCAAAAAACTGTTACCTTAATAAAACGCTTGCATATAAGCAAATTTAGTACTATTAGTATTATTATTATTAATGTTATTGTTATTAATATGACGACCAAAAACGACTCTGAAGACTTTGGTGACTTTTATGTTTTCTCCTTTTTCCTATACTAAAGTGTTAGACTCAATTAATTTAGTTTAATTTAGGTTTTTCAAACATTTTATTTTAAAGCAAATTTTTGTTAAAGATTATTTATATCCAACTCTATAACTCGCTTATGGTTGGTCTTACAAAAGAAATGCACATAACTATTTTGTAGGAAATTTTATCAGCTTTAATTTTGAAAGAAAGATAAAAATTGATAGGAGTAATTGTTTTCCAGATATAAGCAAAAAACCAAAGTGAAAACTGTTACAGTTACTAAACAAAAATGTAATTCAGTTTTCAATGTTTGAGACGAAGACGAAAATGCATCATTTAAAAACGACTCTGAAGACTTCAGTGACTTTTATGTCACCTCCTTTTTCTTCTAATAAAGTATTGGACCCAATAAATTAAGTGTATTTTAAATCACAAGACATTTTCTGTTAAAGCACTTTTTTTTTAATATTAATTATTTTCAAACTTATATCTCGCTTATGGTTAGTCCTACATAAAAAATGCAAATAACTATTTTGTAGGAAATTTTATCAGCTTTAATTTTAGTAAAAAGATAAAAATTGATAAGAGTAACTGTTTTCGAAATATAAGCAAGAAACTGTTACTTCAATTAAGCGCTTGCATATAAGCAAATTTAGTAATATTAGTATTATTATTATTAATGTTATTGTTATTAATATGACGACTAAAAACGACTCTCAAGACTTTGGTGACTTTTATGTCTTCTCCTTTTTCTTCTACTAAAGTGTTAGTCTTAATTAATTTAGTTTAGTTTCGGTTTTTCAAACATTTTATTTTAAAGCAAATTTTTGTTAAAGATTATTTATATCCAACTCTATAACGCGCTTATGGTTGGTCCTACAAGAAAAATGCAAATAACTATTTTGTAGGCAATTTTATCAGCTTAAATATTGAAAAAAAAGATAAAAATTGATAGGAGTAACTGTTTTCGAGATATAAGCAAAAAACCAAATTGAAAACTGTAACAGTTACTGAACAAAAATGTAATTCAGTTTTCAATGTTTGAGACGTAGACGAAAATGCAGCATTTAAAAACCACTCTGAAGACTTCAGTGACTTTTAAGTCACCTCCTTTTTCTTCTAATAAAGTATTGAACCCAATAAATTAAGTGTATTTTAAATCACAAGACATTTTTTGTTAAAGCATTTTTTTTTTAAATATTGATTATTTTCAAACTTATATCTCGCTTATGGTTAGTCCTACATGAAAAATGCAAAAAACTATTTTGTCGGAAATTTTATCAGCTTTAATTTTAGTAAAAAGATAAAAATTGATAGGAGTAACTGTTTTCGAGATATAAGCAAGAAACCAAAAAACTGTCACCTTAATTAAGCTTTTGCATTTAAGCAAATTTAGTACTATTAGTATTATTATTATTAATGTTATTGTTATTAATATGACGACTAAAGACGACACTGAAGCATTTAGTGACTTTTATGTCTTCTCCTTTTTCCTCTACTAAAGTGTTAGACACAATTAATTTAGTTTAATTCCGGTTTTTCAAGCATTTTATTTTAAAGCAAATTTTTGTTAAATATTATTTATATCCAACTCTATAACTCGTTTATGCTTGGTCCTACAAGAAAAATGCAAATAACTCTTTTGTAGGAAATTTTATCAGCTTTAATTTTAGTAAAAAAATAAAAATTGATAGGAGTAACTGTTTTCGAAATATAAGCAAAAAACCAATAAGAAAACTGTAACTGTTACTGAACAAAAATGTAATTCAGTTTTCAATGTTTGAGACGAAGACGAAAATGCATTATTTAAAAACGACTCTGAAGACTTCAGTGACTTTTATGTCACCTCCTTTTTCGTCTAATAAAGTATTGGACCCAATAAATTAAGTGTATTTTAAATCACAAGACATTTTCTGTTAAAGCACTTTTTTTTTAAATATTAATTATTTTCAAACTTATATCTCGCTTATGGTTAGTCCCACATAAAAAATGCAAATAACTATTTTGTAGGAAATTTTTGTAGGAAAATTTAAATTTTTATAATTTTAGTAAAAAGATAAAAATTGATAGGAGTAACTGTTTTCGAAATATAAGCAAGAAACTGTTACCTTAATTAAGCGCTTGCATATAAGCAAATTTAGTAATATTAGTATTATTATTATTAATGTTATTGTTATTAATATGACGACTAAAAACGACTCTCAAGACTTTGGTGACTTTTATGTCTTCTCCTTTTTCCTCTACTAAAGTGTTAGTCTTAATTAATTTAGTTTAGTTTCGGTTTTTCAAACATTTTATTTTAAAGCAAATTTTTGTTAAAGATTATTTATATCCAACTCTATAACGCGCTTATGGTTGGTCCTACAAGAAAAATGCAAATAACTATTTTGTAGGATATTTTATCAGCTTGAATTTAAAAAAAAAGATAAAAATTGATAGGAGTAACTGTTTTCGAGATATAAGCAAAAAACCAATAAGAAAACTGTAACTGTTACTGAACAAAAATGTAATTCAGTTTTTAATGTTTGAGACAAAGACGAAAATGCAGCATTTAAAATCGACTCTGAAGACTTCAGTGACTTTTAGGTCACCTCCTTTTTCTTCTAATAAAGTATTGGACCCATTAAATTAAGTGTATTTTAAATCACAAGACATTTTCTGTTAAAGCACTTTTTTTTTAAATATTAATAATTTTGAAACTTACATCTCGCTTATGGTTAGTCCTACATGAAAAATGCAAATTACTATTTTGTAGGAAATTTTATCAGCTTTAATTTTAGTAAAAAGATAAAAATTAATAGGAGTAACTGTTTTCGAGATATAAGCAAGAAACCAAAAAACTGTTACCTTAATTAAGCGCTTGCATATAAGCAAATTTAGTACTAAAAACAACTCTGAAGACTTTGGTGACTTTTATGTCTTCTTCTTTTTCCTCTACTAAAGTGTTAGACCCAATTAATTTGGTTTAATATCGGTTTTTCAAACATTTTATTTTAAAGCAAATTTTTGTTAAAGATTATTTATATCCAACTCTATAACTCGCTTATGGTTGGTCCTACCAAAAAATGCAAATAACTATTTTGTAGGAAATTTTATCAGCTTTAATTTTAAAAAAGAGATAAAAATTGATAGAAGTAACTGTTTTCGAGATATAAGCAAGAAACCAAAAAACTGTTACCTTAATTAAGCGTTTGCATTTAAGCAAATTTAGTACTATTAGTATTATTATTATTAATGTTATTGTTATTAATATGACGACTAAAGACGACTCTGAAACATTTAGTGACTTTTATGTCTTCTCCTTTTTCCTCTACTAAAGTGTTAGACACAATTAATTTAGTTTAATTCCGGGTTTTCAAGCATTTTATTTTAAAGCAAATTTTTGTTAAATATTATTTATATCCAACTCTATAACTCGTTTATGCTTGGTCCTACAAGAAAAATGCAAATAACTATTTTGTAGGAAATTTTATCAGCTTTAATTTTAGTAAAAAGATAAAAATTGATAGGAGTAACTGTTTTCGAAATATAAGCAAGAAACTGTTACCTTAATTAAGCGTTTGCATATAAGCAAATTTAGTAATATTAGTATTATTATTATTAATGTTATTGTTATTAATCTGACGACTAAAAACGACTCTCAAGACTTTGGTGACTTTTATGTCTTCTCCTTTTTCCTCTACTAAAGTGTTAGTCTTAATTAATTTAGTTTAATTTCGGTTTTTCAAACATTTTATTTTAAAGCAAATTTTTGTTAAAGATTATTTATATCCAACTCTATAACGCGCTTATGGTTGGTCCTACAAGAAAAATGCAAATAACTATTTTGTAGGAAATTTTATCAGCTTAAATTTTGAAAAAAAGATAAAAATTGATAGGAGTAACTGTTTTCGAGATATAAGCAAAAAACCAATAAGAAAACTGTAACTGTTACTGAACAAAAATGTAATTCAGTTTTCAATGTTTGAGACAAAGACGAAAATGCAGCATTTAAAATCGACTCTGAAGACTTCAGTGACTTTTATGTCACCTCCTTTTTTTTCTAATAAAGTATTGGACCCATTAAATTAAGTGTATTTTAAATCACAAGACATTTTCTGTTAAAGCACTTTTTTTTTTAAATATTAATTATTTTCAAACTTACATCTCGCTTATGTTTAGTCCTACATGAAAAATGCAAATTACTATTTTGTAGGAAATTTTATCAGCTTTAATTTTAGTAAAAAGATAAAAATTAATAGGAGTAACTGTTTTCGAGATATAAGCAAGAAACCAAAAAACTGTTACCTTAATTAAGCGCTTGCATATAAGCAAATTTAGTACTAAAAACAACTCTGAAGGCTTTGGTGACTTTTATGTCTTCTTCTTTTTCCTCTACTAAAGTGTTAGACCCAATTAATTTGGTTTAATATCGGTTTTTCAAACATTTTATTTTAAAGCAAATTTTCGTTAAAGATTATTTATATCCATCTCTATAACTCGCTTATGGTTGGTCCTACAAAAAAATGCAAATAACTATTTTGTAGGAAATTTTATCAGCTTTAATTTTAAAAAAGAGATAAAAATTGATAGGAGTAACTGTTTTCGAGATATAATCAAGAAACCAAAAAACTGTGACCTTAATTAAGCGCTTGCATATAAGCAAATTTAGTACTAAAAACAACTCTGAAGACTTTGGTGACTTTTATGTCTTCTTCTTTTTCCTCTACTAAAGTGTTAGACCCAATTAATTTGGTTTAATATCGGTTTTTCAAACATTTTATTTTAAAGCAAATTTTTGTTAAAGATTATTTATATCCAACTTTATAACTCGCTTATGGTTGGTCCTACAAAAAAATGCAAATAACTATTTTGTAGGAAATTTTATCAGCTTTAATTTTAAAAAAGAGATAAAAATTGATAGGAGTAACTGTTTTCGAGATATAAGCAAGAAACTAAAAAACTGTTACCTTAATTAAGCGCTTGCATATAAGCAAATTTAGTACTAAAAACAACTCTGAAGACTTTGGTGACTTTTATGTCTTCTTCTTTTTCCTCTACTAAAGTGTTAGACCCAATTAATTTGGTTTAATATCGGTTTTTCAAACATTTTATTTTAAAGCAAATTTTTGTTAAATATTATTTATATCCAACTCTATAACTCGTTTATGCTTGGTCCTACAAGAAAAATGCAAATAACTATTTTGTTGGAAATTTTATCAGCTTTAATTTTGCAAGAATGATAAAATTTGATAGGAGTAACTGTTTTCGAGATATAAGCAAAAAATCAATAAGAAAACTGTAACTGTTACTGAACAAAAATGTAATTCAGTTTTCAATGATTGAGACGAAGACGAAAATGCAGCATTTTCTGTCACCTCCTTTTTCTTCTAATTAAGTATTGGACCCAATAAATTAAGTGTATTTTAAATCACAAGGCATTTTCTGTTAAAGCACTTTTTTTTTAAATATTAATTATTTTCAAACTTATATCTCGCTTATGGTTAGTCCTACATAAAAAATGCAAATAACTATTTTGTAGGAAATTTTATCAGCTTTAATTTTAGTAAAAAGATAAAAATTGATAGGAGTAACTGTTTTCGAAATATAAGCAAGAAACTGTTACCTTAATTAAGCGCTTGCATATAAGCAAATTTAGTAATATTAGTATTATTATTATTAATGTTATTGTTATTAATATGACGACTAAAAACGACTCTCAAGACTTTGGTGACTTTTATGTCTTCTCCTTTTTCCTCTACTAAAGTGTTAGTCTTAATTAATTTAGTTTAGTTTCGGTTTTTCAAACATTTTATTTTAAAGCAAATTTTTGTTAAAGATTATTTATATCCAACTCTATAACGCGCTTATGGTTGGTCCTACAAGAAAAATGCAAATAACTATTTTGTAGGAAATTTTATCAGGTTGAATTTTGAAAAAAAGTTAAAAATTGATAGGAGTAACTGTTTTCGAGATATAAGCAAGAAACTGTTACCTTAATTAAGCGCTTGCATATAAACAAATTTAGTACTATTAGTATTATTATTATTAATGTTATTGTTATTAATATGACGACTAAAAACGACTCTCAAGACTTTGGTGACTTTTATGTCACCTCCTTTTTCTTCTAATAAAGTATTGGACCCATAAAATTAAGTGTATTTTAAATCACAAGACATTTCCTGTTAAAGCACTTTTTTTTTAAATATTAATTATTTTTAAACTTATATCTCGCTTATGGTTAGTCCTACATGAAAAATGCAAATAACTATTTTGTAGGAAATTTTATCAGCTTTAATTTTAGTAAAAAGATAAAAATTGATAGGAGTAACTGTTTTCGAAATATAAGCAAGAAACTGTTACCTTAATTAAGCGCTTGCATATAAGCAAATTTAGTAATATTAGTATTATTATTATTAATGTTATTGTTATTAATATGACGACTAAAAACGACTCTCAAGACTTTGGTGACTTTTATGTCTTCTCCTTTTTCCTATACTAAAGTGTTAGACTCAATTAATTTAGTTTAATTTAGGTTTTTCAAACATTTTATTTTAAAGCAAATTTTTGTTAAAGATTATTTATATCCAACTCTATAACTCGCTTATGGTTGGTCTTACAAAAGAAATGCAAATAACTATTTTGTAGGAAATTTTATCAGCTTTAATTTTGAAAGAAAGATAAAAATTGATAGGAGTAATTGTTTTCGAGATATAAGCAAAAAACCAAAGTGAAAACTGTTACAGTTACTGAACAAAAATGTAATTCAGTTTTCAATGTTTGAGACGAAGACGAAAATGCATCATTTAAAAACGACTCTGAATACTTCAGTGACTTTTATGTCACCTCCTTTTTCTTCTAATAAAGAATTGGACCCAATAAATTAAGTGTATTTTAAATTACAAGACATTTTCTGTTAAAGCACTTTTTTTTTAAATATTAATTATTTTCAAACTTATATCTCGCTTATGGTTAGCCCTACATGAAAAATGCAAATAACTATTTTGTAGGAAATTTTATCAGCTTTAATTTTAGTAAAAAAATAAAAATTGATAGAAGGAATTGTTTTCGAGATATAAGCAAAAAACTGTTACCTTAATTAAGTGCTTGCATATAAGCAAATTTAGTAATATTAGTATTATTATTATTAATGTTATTGTTATTAATATGACGACTAAAAACGACTCTCAAGACTTTGGTGACTTTTATGTCTTTTCCTTTTTCCTCTACTAAAGTGTTAGTCTTAATTAATTTAGTTTAATTTCGGTTTTTCAAACATTTTATTTTAAAGCAAATTTTTGTTAAAGATTATTTATATCCAACTCTATAACTCGCTTATGGTTGGTCCTACAAGAAAAATGCAAATAACTATTTTGTAGGAAATTTTATCAGCTTGAATTTTGAAAAAAAGATAAAAATTGATAGGAGTAACTGTTTTCGAGATATAAGCAAAAAACCAATAAGAAAACTGTAACTGTTACTGAACAAAAATGTAATTCAGTTTTCAATGTTTGAGACGTAGACGAAAATGCAGCATTTAAAAACGACTCTGAAGACTTCAGTGACTTTTAAGTCACCTCCTTTTTCTTCTAATAAAGTATTGGACCCAATAAATTAAGTGTATTTTAAATCACAAGACATTTTTTGTTAAAGCACTTTTTTTTTAAATATTGATTATTTTCAAACTTATATCTCGCTTATGGTTAGTCTTACATGAAAAATGCAAAAAACTATTTTGTAGGAAATTTTATCAGCTTTAATTTTAGTAAAAAGATAAAAATTGATAGGAGTAACTGTTTTCGAGATATAAGCAAGAAACCAAAAAACTGTCACCTTAATTAAGCGTTGGCATACAAGCAAATTTAGTACTATTAGTATTAAAATTATTAATGTTATTGTTATTAGTATGACGATTAAAGACGTCTCTGAAACTTTTAGTGACTTTTATGTGTCCTCCTTTTTCCTCTACTAAAGTGTTAGACACAATTAATTTAGTGTAATTTCAGTATTTCAAACATTTTATTTTAAAGCAAATTTTTGTTAAATATTATTTATATCCATCTTTATAACTCGCTTATACTTGGTCCTACAAGAAAAATGCAATTAACTATTTTGTAGGAAATTTTATCAGCTTTAATTTTAGTAAAAAGATAAAAATTGATAGGAGTAACTGTTTTCGAGATATAAGCAAGAAACCAAAAAACTGTTACCTTAATAAAGCGCTTGCATATAAGCAAATTTAGTACTATTAGTTTTATTATTATTAATGTTATTGTTATTAATATGACGACCAAAAACGACTCTGAAGACTTTGGTGACTTTTATGTTTTCTCCCTTTTCCTATACTAAAGTGTTAGACTCAATTAATTTAGTTTAATTTAGGTTTTTCAAACATTTTATTTTAAAGCAAATTTTTGTTAAATATTATTTATATCCAACTTTATAACTCGCTTAAACTTGGTCCTACAAGAAAAATGCAAATAACTATTTTGTAGGAAATTTTATCAGCTTTAATTTTAGTAAAAAAATAAAAATTGATAGGAGTAACTGTTTTCGAGATATAAACAAGAAACCACAAAACTGTTACCTTAATTAAGCGCTTGCATATAAGCAAATTTAGTACTATTAGTATTATTTTATTGATGTTATTGTTATTAATATGACGACTAAAAACGACTCTGAAGACTTTGGTGACTTTTATGTCTTCTCCTTTTTCCTATACTAAAGTGTTAGACTCAATTAATTTAGTTTAATTTCGGTTTTTCAAACATTTTATTTTAAGCAAATTTTTGTTAAAGATTATTTATATCCAACTCTATAACTCGCTTATGGTTGGTCTTACAAAAGAAATGCAATTAACTATTTTGTAGGAAATTTTATCAGCTTTAATTTTGAAAGAAAGATAAAAATTGATAGGAGTAATTGTTTTCGAGATATAAGCAAAAAACCAATAAGAAAACTGTAACTGTTACTGAACAAAAATGTAATTCAGTTTTCAATGTTTGAGACGAAGACGAAAATGCAGCATTTAAAATCGACTCTGAAGACTTCAGTGACTTATATGTCACCTCCTTTTTCTTCTAATAAAAAATATTGGACCTAATAAATTAAGTGTATTTTAAATCACAAAACATTTTCTGTTAAAGCACTTTTTTTTTAAAATCAATTATTTTCAAACTTATATCTCGCTTATGGTTAGTCCTACATGAAAAATGCAAATAACTATTTTGTAGGAAATTTTATCAGCTTTAATTTTAGTAAAAAGGTAAAAATTGATAGAAGTAACTGTTTTCGAGATATAAGCAAGAAACTGTTACCTTAATTAAGCGCTTGCATATAAGCAAATTTAGTACTATTAGTATTATTATTATTAATGTTATTGTTATTAATATGACGACTAAAGACGACTTTGAAACTATTAGTGACTTTTATGTCTTCTCCTTTTTCCTCTACTAAAATGTTAGACACAATTAATTTAGTTTAATTTTAGTTTTTCAAACATTTTATTTTAAAGCAAGTTTTTGTTAAATATTATTTATATCCAACTCTATAACTCGCTTATGGTTGGTCCTACAAGAAAAATGCAAATAACTATTTTGTAAGAAATTTTATCAGCTTTAATCTTGAAAGAAAGATAAAAATTGATAGGAGTAACTGTTTTCGAGATATAAGCAAGAAACCAATAAGAAAACTGTAACTGTTACTGAACAAAAATGTAATTCAGTTTTCAATGTTTGAGATGAAGACGAAAATGCAGCATTTAAAATCGACACTGAAGACTTCAGTGACTTTTATGTCACCTCATTTTTCTTCTAATAAAGTATTGGACTCATTAAATTAAGTGTATTTTAAATCACAAGACATTTTCTGTTAAAACACTTTTTTTTAAATATTAATTATTTTCAAACTTATATCTCGCTTATGGTTAGTCCTACATAAAAAATGCAAGATATTATTTTGTAGGAAATTTTATCAGCTTTAATTTTAGAAAAACGATAAAAATTGATAGGAGTAACTGTTTTCGAGATATAAGCAAGAAACCAAAAAACTGTTACCTTAATTAAGCGTTTGCTTATAAGCAAATTTTGTACTAAAAACAACTCTGAAGACTTTGGTGACTTTTATGTCTTCTCCTTTTTCCTCTACTAATGTGTTAGACCAAATTAATTTAGTTTAATTTTAGTTTTTCAAACATTTTATTTTAAAGCAAGTTTTTGTTAAATATTATTTATATCCAACTCTATAACTCGCTTATGGTTGGTCCTACAAAAAAATGCAAATAACTATTTTGTAGAAAATTTTATCAGCTTTAATTCTGAAAAAAAGATAAAAATTGATAGGAGTAACTGTTTTCGAGATATAAGCAAGAAACCAAAAAACTGTTACCTTAATTAAGCGTTTGCATATAAGCAAATTTAGTACTATTAGTATTATTATTATTAATGTTATTGTTATTAATATGACGACTAAAGACGACTCTCAAACATTTAGTGACTTTTATGTCTTCTCCTTTTTTCTCTACTAAAGTGTTAGACACAATTAATTTAGTTTAATTCCGGTTTTTCAAGCATTTTATTGTAAAGCAAATTTTTGTTAAATATTATTTATAACCAACTCTATAACTCGTTTATACTTGGTCCTACAAGAAAAATGTAAATAACTATTTTGTTGGAAATTTTATCAGCTTTAATTATGAAAGATAGATAAAAATTGATTGGAGTAATTGTTTTCGAGATATAAGCAAAAAACCAAAGTGAAAACTGTTACAGTTACTGAACAAAAATGTAATTCAGTTTTCAATGTTTGAGACGAAGACGAAAATGCAGCATTTAAAATCGACTCTGAAGACTTCAGTGACTTATATGTCACCTCCTTTTTCTTCTAATAAAGTATTGGACCTAATAAATTAAGTGTATTTTAAATCACTAAACATTTTCTGTTAAAGCACTTTTTTTTAAATATTAATTATTTTCAAACTTATATCTCGCTTATGGTTAGTCCTACATGAAAAATGCAAATAACTATTTTGTAGGAAATTTTATCAGCTTTAATTTTAGTAAAAAGATAAAAATTGATAGGAGTAACTGTTTTCGAGATATAAGCAAGAAACCAAAAAACTGTTACCTTAATTAAGCGTTTGCATATAAGAAAATTTAGTACTATTAGTATTATTATTATTAATGTTATTGTTATTAATATGACGACTAAAGACGACTCTGAAACATTTAGTGACTTTTATGTCTTCTCCTTTTTCCTCTACTAAAGTGGAAGACACAATTAATTTAGTTTAATTCCGGTTTTTCAAGCATTTTATTTTAAAGCAAATTTTTGTTAAATATTATTTATATCTAACTCTATAACTCGTTTATACTTGGTCCTACAAGAAAAATGTAAATAACTATTTTGTAGGAAATTTTATCAGCTTTAATTTTAGTAAAAAGATAAAAATTGATAGGAGTAACTGTTTTCGAGATATAAGCAAGAAACCAAAAAACTGTTACCTTAATTAAGCGTTTGCATATAAGAAAATTTAGTACTATTAGTATTATTATTATTAATGTTATTGTTATTAATATGACGATTAAAAACGACTCTGAAGACTTTGGTGACTTTTACGTCGCCTCCTTTTTCCTCTACTAAAGTGTTAGACCCAATTAATTTAGTTTAATTTCGGTTTTTCAAACATTTTATTTTAAAGCAAATTTTTGTTAAAGATTATTTATATCCAACTCTATAACTCGCTTATGGTTGGTCCTACAAAAAAAATGTAAATAACTATTTTGTTGGAAATTTTATCAGCTTTAATTTTGGAAAAAAGATAAAATAATTTGATAGGAGTAACTGTTTTCGAGATATAAGCAAAAAACCAATAAGAAAACTGTAACTGTTCCTGAACAAAAATGTAATTCAGTTTTCAATGTTTGAGACGAAGACGAAAATGCAGCATTTAAAAACGACTCTGAAGACTTCTTAATGCAAGCGCTTAATTAAGGTAACAGTTTTTTGGTTTCTTGCTTATATTTCGAAAACAGTTACTCCTATCAATTTTTATCTTTTTACCAAATTAAAGCTGACAAAATTTCCTACAAAATAGTTATTTGCATTTTTCATGTAGGACTAAACATAAGCGAGATATAAGTTTGAAAATAATTAATATTTAAAAAAAAGTGCTTTAACAGAAAATGTCTTGTGATTTAAAATACACTTAATTTATTGGGTCCAATACTTTATTAGAAGAAAAAAGAGGTGACATATAAGTCACTGAAGTCTTCAGAGTCGATTTTAAATGCTGCATTTTCGTCTTCGTCTCAAACATTGAGAACTGAATTACATTTTTGTTCAGTAACTGTAACAGTTTTCACTTTGGTTTTTTGCTTATATCTCGAAAACAGTTGCTCCTATCAATTTTTATCTTTCTTCCAAAATTTAAGCTGATAAAATTTCCTACAAAATAGTTAATTGCATTTCTTTTGTAGAACCAACAATAAGCGAGTTATAGAGTTAGATATAAATAATCTTTAGCAAAAATTTGCTTTAAAATAAAATGTTTGAAAAACCGAAATTAAACTAAATTAATTGGGTCTAACACTTTAGTGGAGGAAAAAGAAAAAGACATAAAAGTCACCAAAGTCTTCAGAGTCAGTTTCAGACTAACCATAAGCGAGATATAAGTTTGAAAATAATTAATAATTAAAAAAAATGTGCTTTAACGGAAAATGTCTTGTGATTTAAAATTCACTTAATTTATTGGGTCCAATACTTTAGTAGAAGAAAAAGTAGCTGACAGAAAGGTCACTGAAGTTTTTAGAGTCGTTTGTAAATGCTGCATTTTCGTCTTTGTCTCAAACATTGAAAACTGAATTACATTTTTGTTCAGTAACAGTTACAGTTTTCTTATTGGTTTTTTGCTTATATCTTGAAAACAGTTACTCCTATCAAATTTTATCTTTCTTTCAGAATTAAAGCTGATAAAATTTCCTACAAAATAGTTATTTGCATTTTTCATGTAGAACTAACCATAAACGAGATATAAGTTTGAAAATAATTAATAATTAAAAAAAAATGTGCTTTAACAGAAAATGTTTTGTGATTTAAAATACACTTAATTTATTGGATCCAATACTTAATTAGAAGAAAAAGGAGGTGACAGTAAATGCTGCATTTTCGTCTTCGTCTCAAACATTGAAAACTAAATCACATTTTTGTTCAGTAACTTACAGTTTTCACTTTGGTTTCTTGCTTATATCTCGAAAACAGTTACTCCTATCAATTTTTATCTTTTATTCAAAATTAAAGCTGATAAAATTTCCTACAAAATAGTTATTTGCATTTTTCTTGTAGGACCAACCATAAGCGAGTTATAGAGTTGGATATAAATAATATTTAACAAAAATTTGCTTTAAAATAAAATGTTTGAAAAACTGAAATTAAACTAAATTAATTGTGTCTAACACTTTAGTAGTGGAAAAAGGAGAAGACATAAGTCACTGAAGTTTTTAGAGTCGTTTGTAAATGCTGCATTTTCGTCTTCGACGACAGTTACTGAACAAAAATGTAATTCAGTTTTCAATGTTTGAGACGAAGACGAAAATGCAGCATTTACTGTCACCTCCTTTTTTCTCTAATTAAGTATTGGACCCAATAAATTAAGTGTATTTTAAATCACAAGACATTTTCTGTTAAAACTCATTTTTAATTATTAATTATTTTCAAACTTATATCTCGCTTATGGTTAATTCTACATGAAAAATGCAAATAACTATTTTGTAGGAAATTTTTTCACCTTTAATCTTGGTGAAATGGTAAAAATTGATAGGAGTAACTGTTTTCGAGATATAAGCAAAAAACAAAAAAACTGTCATCTTAATTAAGCGCTTGCATATAAGCAAATTTAGT
>NC_087397.1:17077500-17097500 GCF_031307605.1 Tribolium castaneum
GCATTTACTGTCACTTTAATTTTAGTAAAAATTTTAGTAAAAAGATAAAAATTGATAGGAGTAACTGTTTTCGAGATATAAGCAAGAAACCAAAAAACTGTTACCTTAATTAAGCGCTTGCATATAAGCAAATTTAGTACTAAAAACAACTCTAAAGACTTTGGTGACTTTTATGTCTTCTCCTTTTTCCTCTACTAAAGTGTTAGACACAATTAATTTAGTTTAATATCGGTTTTTCAAACATTTTATTTTAAAGCAAATTTTTGTTAAAGATTATTTATATCCAACTCTATAACTCGCTTATGGTTGGTCCTACAAGAAAAATGCAAATAACTAATTTGTAGGAAATTTTATCAGCTTTAATTTTGATAGAAAGATAAAAATTGATAGGAGTAATTGTTTTCAAGATATAAGCAAAAAACCAAAGTGAAAACTGTTACAGTTACTAAACAAAAATGTAATTCAGTTTTCAATGTTTGAGACGATGACAAAAATGCAGCATTTAAATCGACTCTGAAGACTTTAGTGACTTATGTGTCACCACCTTTTTCTTCTAATAAAGTATTAAACCTAATAAATTAAGTGTATTTTAAATCACAAGACATTTTCTGTTAAAGCACTTTTTTTTTAAATATTAATAATTTTTAAAGTTATATCTCGCTTATGGTTAGTCCTACATAAAAAATGCAAATAACTATTTTGTAGGAAATTTTATCAGCTTTAATTTTAGTAATAAGATAAAAATTGATAGAAGTAACTGTTTTCGAGATATAAGCAAGAAACTGTTACCTTAATTAAGCGCTTGCATATAAGCAAATTTAGTACTATTAGTATTATTATTATTAATGTTATTGTTATTAATATGACGACTAAAAACGACTCTCAAGACTTTGGTGACTTTTATGTCTTCTCCTTTTTCCTCCACTAAAGTGTTAGTCTTAATTAATTTAGTTTAATTTCGGTTTTTCAAACATTTTATTTTAAAGCAAATTTTTGTTAAAGATTATTTATATCCAACTCCATAACTCGCTTATGGTTGGTCCTACGAGAAAAATGCAAATAACTATTTTGTAGGAAATTTTGTCAACTTTAATTTTGAAAAAAAAAGATAAAAATTGATAAGAGTAACTGTTTTCGAGATATAAGCAAGAAACCAAAAAACTGTTACCTTAATTAAGCGCTTGCATATATATATGACGACTAAAAACCACTCTCAAGACTTTGGTGACTTTTATGTCACCTCCTTTTTCTTCTAATAAAGTATTGGACCCATTAAATTAAGTGTATTTTAATCACAAGACATTTTCTGTTAAAGCACTTTTTTTTTAAATATTAATTACTTTCAAACTTATATCTCGCTTATGGTTAGTCCTACATGAAAAATGCAAATAACTGTTTTGTAGGAAATATTATCAGCTTTAATTTTAGCAAAAAGATAAAAATTGATAGGAGTAACTGTTTTCGAGATATAAGCAAGAAACCAAAAAACTGTTACCTTAATTAAGCGTGTGCATATAAGCAAATTTAGTACTATTAGTATTATTATTATTAATGTTATTGTTATTAATATGACGACTAAAGACGACTCTGAAACCTTTAGTGACTTCTATGTCTTTTTCTTTTTCCTCTACTAAAGTGTTCGACACAATTAAATTAGTTTAATTTCAGTTTTTCAAACATTTTATTTTAAAGCAAATTTTTGTTAAATATTATTTATATCCAACTCTATAACTCGCTTATGGTTGGTCCTACAAGAAAAATGCAAGTAGCTATTTTGTAGGAAATTTTATCAGCTTTAATCCTAAAAAAAAGATAAAAATTAATAGAAGTAACTGTTTTCGAGATATAAGCAAAAAACCAATAAGAAAACTGTAACTGCTACTGAACAAAAATGTAATTCAGTTTTCAATTTTTGAGACGAAGACGAAAATGCAGCATTTAAAATCGACTCTGAAGACTTCAGCGACTTTTATGTCACCTCCATTTTCTTCTAATAAAGTATTGGACCCAATAAATTAAGTGTATTTTAAACCACAAGGCATTTTCTGTTAAAGCACTTTTTTAAAATATTAATAATTTTCAAAATTATATTTCGCTTATGGTTAGTCCTACATAAAAAATGCAAATAACTATTTTGTAGGAAATTTTATCAGCTTTAATTTTAGTAAAATGATAAAAATTGACAGGAGTACCTGTTTTCGAGATATAAGCAAGAAACCAAAAAACTGTTACCTTAATTAAGCGCTTGCATATAAGCAAATTTAGTACTAAAAACAACTCTGAAGACTTTGGTGACTTTTATGTCTTCTCCTTTTTCCTCTACTAAAGTGTTAGACCCAATTAATTTAGTTTAATATCGGTTTTTCAAACATTTTATTTTAAAACAAATTTTTGTTAAAGATTATTTATATTCAACTCTATAACTCGCTTATGGTTGGTCCTACAAAAAAATGCAATTAACTATTTTGTGGGAAATTTTATCAGCTTTAATTTTGAAAAAAAGATAAAAATTGATAGGAGTAACTGTTTTCGAGATATAAGCAAGAAACCAAAAAACTGTTACCTTAATTAAGCGTTTGCATATAAGCAAATTTAGTACTATTAGTATTATTATTAATGTTATTGTTAATAATATGACGACTAAAGACGACTTTGAAACCTTTAGAGACTTTTATGTCTTCTCCTTTTTCCTCCACTAAAGTGTTAGACACAATTAATTTAGTTTAATTTCAGTTTTTCAAACATTTTATTTTAAAGCAAATTTTTGTTAGATATTATTTATATCCATCTCTATAACTCGCTTATGCTTGGTCCTACAAGAAAAATGCAAATATCTACATTGTTGGAAATTTTATCAGCTTTAATTTTGAAAGAAAGATAAAATTTGATAGGTGTAACTGTTTTCGAGATTTAAGCAAAAAACCAAGAAGAAGAAAACTGTAACTGTTACTGAACAAAAATGTAATTCAGTTTTCAATGTTTGAGACGATGACAAAAATGCAGCATTTAAAAACGACTCTGAAGACTTCAGTGACTTTTATGTCACCTCCTTTTTCTTCTAATAAAGTATTGGACCCAATAAATTAAGTGTATTTTAAATCACAAGGCATTTTCTGTTAAAGCACATTTGTTTTAAATATTAATTATTTTCAAACTTATATCTCGCTTATGGTTAGTCCTACATAAAAAATGCAAATAACTAATTTGTAGGAAATTTTATCAGCTTTAATTTTAGTAAAAAGATAAAAATTGATAGGAGTAACTGTTTTCGAGATATAAACAAGAAACCACAAAACTGTTACCTTAATTAAGCGCTTGCATATAAGCAAATTTAGTACTATTAGTATTATTTTATTGATGTTATTGTTATTAATATGACGACTAAAAACGACTCTGAAGACTTTGGTGATTTTTATGTCTTCTCCTTATTCCTATACTAAAGTGTTAGACTCAATTAATTTAGTTTAATTTCGGTTTTTCAAACATTTTATTTTAAGCAAATTTTTGTTAAAGATTATTTATATCCAACTCTATAACTCGCTTATGGTTGGTCTTACAAAAGAAATGCAATTAACTATTTTGTAGGAAATTTTATCAGCTTTAATTTTGAAAGAAAGATAAAAATTGATAGGAGTAATTGTTTTCGAGATATAAGCAAAAAACCAAAGTGAAAACTGTTACAGTTACTGAACAAAAATGTTATTCAGTTTTCAATGTTTGAGACGAAGACGAAAATGCAGCATTTAAAAACGACTCTGAAGACTTCAGCGACTTTTATGTCACCTCCTTTTTCTTTTAATAAAGTACTTGACCCAATAAATTAAGTGTATTTTAAATATCAAGACATTTTCTGTTAAAGCACTTTTTTTTTAAATATTAATAATTTTTAAACTTATATCTCGCTTATGGTTAGTCTTATATGAAAAATGCAAATAACTATTTTGTAGGAAATTTTATCAGCTTTAATTTTAGTGAAAAGATAAAAATTGATATAAGTAACTGTTTTCGAGATATAAGCAAGAAACCAAAAAACTGTTACCTTAATTAAGCGTTTGCATGTAAGCAAATTTGGTACTATTAGTATTATTATTATTAATGTTATTGTTATTAATATGACGATTAAAGACGACTCTGAAACCTTTAGTGACTTTTATGTCTTCTCCTTTTTCCTCTACTAAAGTGTTAGACACAATTAATTTAGTTTAATTTTAGTTTTTCAAACATTTTATTTTAAAGCAAGTTTTTGTTAAATATTATTTATATCCAACTCTATAACTCGCTTATGGTTGGTCCTACAAGAAAAATGCAAATAACTATTTTGTAAGAAATTTTATCAGCTTTAATCTTGAAAAAAAGATAAAAATTGATAGGAGTAACTGTTTTCGAGATATAAGCAAGAAACCAATAAGAAAACTGTAACTGTTACTGAACAAAAATGTAATTCAGTTTTCAATGTTTGAGATGAAGACAAAAATGCAGCATTTAAAATCGACTCTGAAGACTTCAGTGACTTTTATGTCACCTCCTTTTTCTTCTAATAAAGTATTGGACTCATTAAATTAAGTGTATTTTAAATCACAAGACATTTTCTGTTAAAGCACTTTTTTTTAAATATTAATTATTTTCAAACTTATATCTCGCTTATGGTTAGTCCTACATAAAAAATGCAGGATATTATTTTGTAGGAAATTTTATCAGCTTTAATTTTAGTAAAACGATAAAAATTGATAGGAGTAACTGTTTTCGAGATATAAGCAAGAAACCAAAAAACTGTTACCTTAATTAAGCGTTTGCTTATAAGCAAATTTTGTACTAAAAACAACTTTGAAGACTTTGGTGACTTTTATGTCTTCTCCTTTTTCCTCTACTAATGTGTTAGACCAAATTAATTTAGTTTAATATCGGTTTTTCAAACATTTTATTTTAAAGCAAATTTTTGTTAAAGATTATTTATATCCAACTCTATAACTCGCTTATGGTTGGTCCTACAAAAAAATGCAAATAACTATTTTGTAGAAAATTTTATCAGCTTTAATTCTGGAAAAAAGATAAAAATTGATAGGAGTAACTGTTTTCGAGATATAAGCAAGAAACCAAAAAACTGTTACCTTAATTAAGCGTTTGCATATAAGCAAATTTAGTACTATTTGTATTATTATTATTAATGTTATTGTTATTAATATGACGACTAAAGACGACTCTCAAACATTTAGTGACTTTTATGTCTTCTCCTTTTTCCTCTACTAAAGTGTTAGACACAATTAATTTAGTTTAATTCCGGTTTTTCAAGCATTTTATTGTAAAGCAAATTTTTGTTAAATATTATTTATATCCAACTCTATAACTCGTTTATACTTGGTCCTACAAGAAAAATGTAAATAACTATTTTGTTGGAAATTTTATCAGCTTTAATTTTGAAAGATAGATAAAAATTGATTGGAGTAATTGTTTTCGAGATATAAGCAAAAAACCAAAGTGAAAACTGTTACAGTTACTGAACAAAAATGTAATTCAGTTTTCAATGTTTGAGACGAAGACGAAAATGCAGCATTTAAAATCGACTCTGAAGACTTCAGCGACTTTTATGTCACCTCCTTTTTCTTCTAATAAAGTATTGGACCCAATAAATTAAGTGTATTTTAAATCACAAGGCATTTTCTGTTAAAGCACTTTTTTTTTAAATACTAATAATTTTTAAACTTATATCTCGCTTATGGTTAGTCTTACATGAAAAATTCAAATAACTATTTTGTAGGAAATTTTATCAGCTTTAATGTTTGTAAAAAAATAAAAATTGATATAAGTAACTGTTTTTGAGATATAAGCAAGAAACCAAAAAACTGTTACCTTAATTAAGCGTTTGCATGTAAGCAAATTTAGTACTATTAGTATTATTATTATTAATGTTATTGTTATTAATATGACGATTAAAGACGACTCTGAAACCTTTAGTGACTTTTATGTCTTCTCCTTTTTCCTCTACTAAAGTGTTAGACACAATTAATTTAGTTTAATTTTAGTTTTTCAAACATTTTATTTTAAAGCAAGTTTTTGTTAAATATTATTTATATCCAACTCTATAACTCGCTTATGGTTGGTCCTACAAGAAAAATGCAAATAACTATTTTGTAGGAAATTTTATCAGCTTTAATTTTAAAAGAAAGATAAAAATTGATAGGAGTAACTGTTTTCGAGATATAAGCAAAAAACCAATATGAAAACTGTAACTGTTACTGAACAAAAATGTAATTCAGTTTTCAATGTTTGAGACGAAGACGAAAATGCAGCATTTAAAGTCGACTCTGAAGACTTCAGTGACTTATATGTCACCTCCTTTTTCTTCTAATAAAGTATTGGACCTAATAAATTAAGTGTATTTTAAATCACTAAACATTTTTTGTTAAAGCACTTTTTTTTAAATATTAATTATTTTCAAACTTATATCTCGCTTATGGTTAGTCCTACATGAAAAATGCAAATAACTATTTTGTAGGAAATTTTATCAGCTTTAATTTTAGTAAAAAGATAAAAATTGATAGGAGTAACTGTTTTCTAGATATAAGCAAGAAACCAAAAAACTGTTACCTTAATTAAGCGTTTGCATATAAGAAAATTTAGTACTATTAATATTATTATTATTAATGTTATTGTTATTAATATGACGACTAAAGACGACTCTGAAACATTTAGTGACTTTTATGTCTTCTCCTTTTTCCTCTACTAAAGTGGAAGACACAATTAATTTAGTTTAATTCCGGTTTTTCAAGCATTTTATTTTAAAGCAAATTTTTGTTAAATATTATTTATATCCAACTCTATAACTCGTTTATACTTGGTCCTACAAGAAAAATGTAAATAACTATTTTGTTGGAAATTTTATCAGCTTTAATTTTGGAAGAAAGATAAAATTTGATAGGAGTAACTGTTTTCAAGATATAAGCAAAAAACCAATAAGAAAACTGTAACTGTTACAGAACAAAAATGTAATTCAGTTTTTAATGTTTGAGACAAAGACGAAAATGCAGCATTTAAAATCGACTCTGAAGACTTCAGTGACTTTTATGTCACCTCCTTTTTCTTCCAATAAAGTATTAGACCCAATAAATTAAGTGTATTTTAAATCACAAGACATTTTCTGTTAATGCACTTTTTTTTTAAATATTAATTATTTTCAAACTTATATCTCGCTTATGGTTAGTCCTACATGAAAAATGCAAATAACTATTTTGTAGGAAATTTTATCAGCATTAATTTTAGTAAAAAGATAAAAATTGATAGGAGTAACTGTTTTCGAGATATAAGCAAGAAACCAAAAAACTGTTACCTTAATTAAGCGCTTGCATATAAGCAAATTTAGTACTAAAAACAACTCTGAAGACTTTGGTGACTTTTATGTCTTCTCCTTTTTCCTCTACTAAAGTGTTAGATCCAATTAATTTAGTTTAATATCGGTTTTTCAAACATTTTATTTTAAAACAAATTTTTGTTAAAGATTATTTATATTCAACTCTATAACTCGCTTATGGTTGGTCCTACAAAAAAATGCAATTAACTATTTTGTGGGAAATTTTATCAGCTTTAATTTTGAAAAAAAGATAAAAATTGATAGGAGTAACTGTTTTCGAGATATAAGCAAGAAACCAAAAAACTGTTACCTTAATTAAGCGTTTGCATATAAGCAAATTTAGTACTATTAGTATTATTATTAATGTTATTGTTATTAATATGACGACTAAAGACGACTTTGAAACCTTTAGAGACTTTTATGTCTTCTCCTTTTTCCTCCACTAAAGTGTTAGACACAATTAATTTAGTTTAATTTCAGTTTTTCAAACATTTTATTTTAAAGCAAATTTTTGTTAGATATTATTTATATCCATCTCTATAACTCACTTATGCTTGGTCCTACAAGAAAAATGCAAATATCTACTTTGTTGGAAATTTTATCAGCTTTAATTTTGAAAGAAAGATAAAATTTGATAGGTGTAACTGTTTTCGAGATTTAAGCAAAAAACCAAGAAGAAAACTGTAACTGTTACTGAACAAAAATGTAATTCAGTTTTCAATGTTTGAGACGATGACAAAAATGCAGCATTTAAAAACGACTCTGAAGACTTCAGTGACTTTTATGTCACCTCCTTTTTCTTCTAATAAAGTATTGGACCCAATAAATTAAGTGTATTTTAAATCACAAGGCATTTTCTGTTAAAGCACATTTGTTTTAAATATTAATTATTTTCAAACTTATATCTCGCTTATGGTTAGTCCTACATAAAAAATGCAAATAACTAATTTGTAGGAAATTTTATCAGCTTTAATTTTAGTAAAAAGATAAAAATTGATAGGAGTAACTGTTTTCGAGATATAAACAAGAAACCACAAAACTGTTACCTTAATTAAGCGCTTGCATATAAGCAAATTTAGTACTATTAGTATTATTTTATTGATGTTATTGTTATTAATATGACGACTAAAAACGACTCTGAAGACTTCAGTGACTTTTATGTCACCTCCTTTTTCTTCTAATAAAGTATTGGACCCAATAAATTAAGTGTATTTTAAATCACAAGACATTTTCTGTTAAAGCACATTTGTTTTAAATATTAATTATTTTCAAACTTATATCTCGCTTATGGTTAGTCCTACATAAAAAATGCAAATAACTAATTTGTAGGAAATTTTATCAGCTTTAATTTTAGTAAAAAGATAAAAATTGATAGGAGTAACTGTTTTCGAGATATAAGCAAGAAACCAAAAAACTGTTACCTTAATTAAGCGTTTGCATATAAGAAAATTTAGTACTATTAGTATTATTATTATTAATGTTATTGTTATTAATATGACGACTAAAGACGACTCTGAAACATTTAGTGACTTTTATGTCTTCTCCTTTTTCCTCTACTAAAGTGGAAGACACAATTAATTTAGTTTAATTCCGGTTTTTCAAGCATTTTATTTTAAAGCAAATTTTTGTTAAATATTATTTATATCCAACTCTATAACTCGTTTATACTTGGTCCTACAAGAAAAATGTAAATAACTATTTTGTTGGAAATTTTATCAGCTTTAATTTTGGAAGAAAGATAAAATTTGATAGGAGTAACTGTTTTCAAGATATAAGCAAAAAACCAATAAGAAAACTGTAACTGTTACTGAACAAAAATGTAATTCAGTTTTCAATGTTTGAGACACAGACGAAAATGCAGCATTTAAAATCGACTCTGAAGACTTCAGTGACTTTTATGTCACCTCCTATTTTTTCCAATAAAGTATTAGACCCAATAAATTAAGTGTATTTTAAATCACAAGACATTTTCTGTTAATGCACTTTTTTTTTAAATATTAATTATTTTCAAACTTATATCTCGCTTATGGTTAGTCCTACATGAAAAATGCAAATAACTATTTTGTAGGAAATTTTATCAGCTTTAATTTTAGTAAAAAGATAAAAATTGATAGGAGTAACTGTTTTCGAGATATAAGCAAGAAACCAAAAAACTGTTACCTTAATTAAGCGTTTGCATATAAGAAAATTTAGTACTATTAGTATTATTATTATTAATGTTATTGTTATTAATATGACGATTAAAAACGACTCTGAAGACTTTGGTGACTTTTACGTCGCCTCCTTTTTCCTCTACTAAAGTGTTAGACCCAATTAATTTAGTTTAATTTCGGTTTTTCAAACATTTTATTTTAAAGCAAATTTTTGTTAAATATTATTTATATCCAACTCTATAACTCGCTTATGGTTGGTCCTACAAGAAAAATGCAAATAACTATTTTGTAGGAAATTTTATCAGCTTTAATTTTAAAAGAAAGATAAAAATTGATAGGAGTAACTGTTTTCGAGATATAAGCAAAAAACCAATATGAAAACTGTAACTGTTACTGAACAAAAATGTAATTCAGTTTTCAATGTTTGAGACGAAGACGAAAATGCAGCATTTAAAGTCGACTCTGAAGACTTCAGTGACTTATATGTTACCTCCTTTTTCTTCTAATAAAGTATTGGACCTAATAAATTAAGTGTATTTTAAATCACTAAACATTTTCTGTTAAAGCACTATTTTTTAAATATTAATTATTTTCAAACTTATATCTCGCTTATGGTTAGTCCTACATGAAAAATGCAAATAACTATTTTGTAGGAAATTTTATCAGCTTTAATTTTAGTGAAAAGATAAAAATTGATTGGAGTAACTGTTTTCGAGATATAAGCAAGAAACCAAAAAACTGTTACCTTAATTAAGCGCTTGCATATAAGCAAATTTAGTACTAAAAACAACTCTGAAGACTTTGGTGACTTTTATGTCTTCTCCTTTTTCCTCTACTAAAGTGTTAGACCCAATTAATTTAGTTTAATATCGGTTTTTCAAACATTTTATTTTAAAACAAATTTTTGTTCAAGATTATTTATATTCAACTCTATAACTCGCTTATGGTTGGTCCTACAAAAAAATGCAATTAACTATTTTGTGGGAAATTTTATCAGCTTTAATTTGAAAAAAAGATAAAAATTGATAGGAGAAACTGTTTTCGAGATATAAGCAAGAAACCAAAAAACTGTTACCTTAATTAAGCGTTTGCATATAAGCAAATTTAGTACTATTAGTATTATTATTAATGTTATTGTTATTAATATGACGACTAAAGACGACTTTGAAACCTTTAGAGACTTTTATGTCTTCTCCTTTTTCCTCCACTAAAGTGTTAGACACAATTAATTTAGTTTAATTTCAGTTTTTCAAACATTTTATTTTAAAGCAAATTTTTGTTAGATATTATTTATATCCATCTCTATAACTCACTTATGCTTGGTCCTACAAGAAAAATGCAAATATCTACTTTGTTGGAAATTTTATCATCTTTAATTTTGAAAGAAAGATAAAATTTGATAGGTGTAACTGTTTTCGAGATTTAAGCAAAAAACCAAGAAGAAAACTGTAACTGTTACTGAACAAAAATGTAATTCAGTTTTCAATGTTTGAGACGATGACAAAAATGCAGCATTTAAAAACGACTCTGAAGACTTCAGTGACTTTTGTGTCACCTCCTTTTTCTTCTAATAAAGTATTGGACCCAATAAATTAAGTGTATTTTAAATCACAAGGCATTTTCTGTTAAAGCACATTTGTTTTAAATATTAATTATTTTCAAACTTATATCTCGCTTATGGTTAGTCCTACATAAAAAATGCAAATAACTAATTTGTAGGAAATTTTATCAGCTTTAATTTTAGTAAAAAGATAAAAATTGATAGGAGTAACTGTTTTCGAGATATAAACAAGAAACCACAAAACTGTTACCTTAATTAAGCGCTTGCATATAAGCAAATTTAGTACTATTAGTATTATTTTATTGATGTTATTGTTATTAATATGACGACTAAAAACGACTCTGAAGACTTTGGTGACTTTTATGTCTTCTCCTTTTTCCTATACTAAAGTGTTAGACTCAATTAATTTAGTTTAATTTCGGTTTTTCAAACATTTTATTTTAAGCAAATTTTTGTTAAAGATTATTTATATCCAACTCTATAACTCGCTTATGGTTGGTCTTACAAAAGAAATGCAATTAACTATTTTGTAGGAAATTTTATCAGCTTTAATTTTGAAAGAAAGATAAAAATTGATAGGAGTAATTGTTTTCGAGATATAAGCAAAAAACCAATAAGAAAACTGTAACTGTTACTGAACAAAAATG
The DNA here is from genome assembly GCF_031307605.1 of Tribolium castaneum. Lineage (NCBI taxonomy): Eukaryota > Metazoa > Arthropoda > Insecta > Coleoptera > Tenebrionidae > Tribolium > Tribolium castaneum. The sequence goes on from NC_087397.1 coordinate 17,089,207, forward strand.
TAATTCAGTTTTCAATGTTTGAGACGAAGACGAAAATGCAGCATTTAAAATCGACTCTGAAGACTTCAGTGACTTATATGTCACCTCCTTTTTCTTATAATAAAGTATTGGACCTAATAAATTAAGTGTATTTTAAATCACAAAACATTTTCTGTTAAAGCACTTTTTTTTAAATATCAATTATTTTCAAACTTATATCTCGCTTATGGTTAGTCCTACATAAAAAATGCAAGATATTATTTTGTAGGAAATTTTATCAGCTTTAATTTTAGTAAAACGATAAAAATTGATAGGAGTAACTGTTTTCGAGATATAAGCAAGAAACCAAAAAACTGTTACCTTAATTAAGCGTTTGCTTATAAGCAAATTTTGTACTAAAAACAACTCTGAAGACTTTGGTGACTTTTATGTCTTCTCCTTTTTCCTCTACTAATGTGTTAGACCAAATTAATTTAGTTTAATATCGGTTTTTCAAACATTTTATTTTAAAGCAAATTTTTGTTAAACATTATTTTTATCCAACTCTATAACTCGCTTATGGTTGGTCCTACAAAAAAATGCAAATAACTATTTTGTAGAAAATTTTATCAGCTTTAATTCTGAAAAAAAGATAAAAATTGATAGGAGTAACTGTTTTCGAGATATAAGCAAGAAACCAAAAAACTGTTACCTTAATTAAGCGTTTGCATATAAGCAAATTTAGTACTATTAGTATTATTATTATTAATGTTATTGTTATTAATATGACGACTAAAGACGACTCTCAAACATTTAGTGACTTTTATGTCTTCTCCTTTTTCCTCTACTAAAGTGTTAAACACAATTAATTTAGTTTAATTCCGGTTTTTCAAGCATTTTATTGTAAAGCAAATTTTTGTTAAATATTATTTATAACCAACTCTATAACTCGTTTATACTTGGTCCTACAAGAAAAATGTAAATAACTATTTTGTTGGAAATTTTATCAGCTTTAATTTTGAAAGATAGATAAAAATTGATTGGAGTAATTGTTTTCGAGATATAAGCAAAAAACCAAAGTGAAAACTGTTACAGTTACTGAACAAAAATGTAATTCAGTTTTCAATGTTTGAGACGAAGACGAAAATGCAGCATTTAAAATCGACTCTGAAGACTTCAGCGACTTTTATGTCACCTCCTTTTTCTTCTAATAAAGTATTGGACCCAATAAATTAAGTGTATTTTAAATCACAAGGCATTTTCTGTTAAAGCACTTTTTTTTTAAATATTAATAATTTTTAAACTTATATCTCGCTTATGGTTAGTCTTACATGAAAAATTCAAATAACTATTTTGTAGGAAATTTTATCAGCTTTAATTTTAGTAAAAAGATAAAAATTGATATAAGTAACTGTTTTTGAGATATAAGCAAGAAACCAAAAAATTGTTACCTTAATTAAGCGTTTGCATGTAAGCAAATTTAGTACTATTAGTATTATTATTATTAATGTTATTGTTATTAATATGACGATTAAAGACGACTCTGAAACCTTTAGTGACTTTTATGTCTTCTCCTTTTACCTCTACTAAAGTGTTAGACACAATTAATTTAGTTTAATTTTAGTTTTTCAAACATTTTATTTTAAAGAAAGTTTTTGTTAAATATTATTTATATCCAACTCTATAACTCGCTTATGGTTGGTCCTACAAGAAAAATGCAAATAACTATTTTGTAGGAAATTTTATCAGCTTTAATTTTAAAAGAAAGATAAAAATTGATAGGAGTAACTGTTTTCGAGATATAAGCAAAAAACCAATATGAAAACTGTAACTGTTACTGAACAAAAATGTAATTCAGTTTTCAATGTTTGAGACGAAGACGAAAATGCAGCATTTAAAGTCGATTCTGAAGACTTCAGTGACTTATATGTCACCTCCTTTTTCTTCTAATAAAGTATTGGACCTAATAAATTAAGTGTATTTTAAATCACTAAACATTTTCTGTTAAAGCACTTTTTTTTAAATATTAATTATTTTCAAACTTATATCTCGCTTATGGTTAGTCCTACATGAAAAATGCAAATAACTATTTTGTAGGAAATTTTATCAGCTTTAATTTTAGTAAAAAGATAAAAATTGATAGGAGTAACTGTTTTCGAGATATAAGCAAGAAACCAAAAAACTGTTACCTTAATTAAGCGTTTGCATATAAGAAAATTTAGTACTATTAGTATTATTATTATTAATGTAATTGTTATTAATATGACGACTAAAGACGACTCTGAAACATTTAGTGACTTTTATGTCTTCTCCTTTTTCCTCTACTAAAGTGGAAGACACAATTAATTTAGTTTAATTCCGGTTTTTCAAGCATTTTATTTTAAAGCAAATTTTTGTTAAATATTATTTATATCCAACTCTATAACTCGTTTATACTTGGTCCTACAAGAAAAATGTAAATAACTATTTTGTTGGAAATTTCATCAGCTTTAATTCTGAAAGAAAGATAAAATTTGATAGGAGTAACTGTTTTCAAGATATAAGCAAAAAACCAATAAGAAAACTGTAACTGTTACTGAACAAAAATGTAATTCAGTTTTCAATGTTTGAGACAAAGACGAAAATGCAGCATTTAAAATCGACTCTGAAGACTTCAGTGACTTTTATGTCACCTCCTTTTTCTTCTAATAAAGTATTAGACCCAATAAATTAAGTGTATTTTAAATCACAAGACATTTTCTGTTAATGCACTTTTTTTTTAAATATTAATTATTTTCAAACTTATATCTCGCTTATGGTTAGTCCTGCATGAAAAATGCAAATAACTATTTTGTAGGAAATTTTATCAGCTTTAATTTTAGTAAAAAGAAAAAAATTGATAGGAGTAACTGTTTTCGAGATATAAGCAAGAAACCAAAAAACTGTTACCTTAATTAAGCGTTTGCATATAAGAAAATTTAGTACTATTAGTATTATTATTATTAATGTTATTGTTATTAATATGACGATTAAAAACGACTCTGAAGACTTTGGTGACTTTTACGTCGCCTCCTTTTTCCTCTACTAAAGTGTTAGACCCAATTAATTTAGTTTAATTTCGGTTTTTCAAACATTTTATTTTAAAGCAAATTTTTGTTAAAGATTATTTATATCCAACTCTATAACTCGCTTATGGTTGGTCCTACAAAAAAAATGTAAATAACTATTTTGTTGGAAATTTTATCAGCTTTAATTTTGGAAAAAAGATAAAATAATTTGATAGGAGTAACTGTTTTCGAGATATAAGCAAAAAACCAATAAGAAAACTGTAACTGTTCCTGAACAAAAATGTAATTCAGTTTTCAATGTTTGAGACGAAGACGAAAATGCAGCATTTAAAAACGACTCTGAAGACTTCTTAATGCAAGCGCTTAATTAAGGTAACAGTTTTTTGGTTTCTTGCTTATATTTCGAAAACAGTTACTCCTATCAATTTTTATCTTTTTACCAAATTAAAGCTGATAAAATTTCCTACAAAATAGTTATTTGCATTTTTCATGTAGGACTAAACATAAGCGAGATATAAGTTTGAAAATAATTAATATTTAAAAAAAAAGTGCTTTAACAGAAAATGTCTTGTGATTTAAAATACACTTAATTTATTGGGTCCAATACTTTATTAGAAGAAAAAAGAGGTGACATATAAGTCACTGAAGTCTTCATAGTCGATTTTAAATGCTGCATTTTCGTCTTCGTCTCAAACATTGAGAACTGAATTACATTTTTGTTCAGTAACTGTAACAGTTTTCACTTTGGTTTTTTGCTTATATCTCGAAAACAGTTGCTCCTATCAATTTTTATCTTTCTTTCAAAATTTAAGCTGATAAAATTTCCTACAAAATAGTTAATTGCATTTCTTTTGTAGGACCAACAATAAGCGAGTTATAGAGTTAGATATAAATAATCTTTAGCAAAAGTTTGCTTTAAAATAAAATGTTTGAAAAACCGAAATTAAACTAAATTAATTGGGTCTAACACTTTAGTGGAGGAAAAAGAAAAAGACATAAAAGTCACCAAAGTCTTCAGAGTCAGTTTCAGACTAACCATAAGCGAGATATAAGTTTGAAAATAATTAATAATTAAAAAAAATGTGCTTTAACGGAAAATGTCTTGTGATTTAAAATTCACTTAATTTATTGGGTCCAATACTTTAGTAGAAGAAAAAGTAGCTGACAGAAAGGGCACTGAAGTTTTTAGAGTCGTTTGTAAATGCTGCATTTTCGTCTTCGTCTCAAACATTGAAAACTGAATTACATTTTTGTTCAGTAACTGTAAAAGTTTTCACTTTGGTTTTTTGCTTATATCTTGAAAACATTTACTCTTATCAATTTTTATCTTTCTTTCAAAATTAATGCTGATAAAATTTTCTACAAAATAGTTAAATGCATTTCTTTTGTGGGACCAACCGTAAGCGAGTTATAGAGTTAGATATAAATATTTAACAAAAATTTGCTTTAAAATAAAATGTTTGAAAAACTGAAATTAAACTAAATTAATTGTGTCTAACACTTTAGTAGAGGAAAAAGGAGGAGACATAAAAGTCAATAAAGTCTAAGAGTTGTCTTTAGTTGTCACATTAATAACAATAACATTAATAATAACAATACTAGTAGTACTAAATTTGTTTATATGCAAGCGCTTAATTAAGGTAACAGTTTTTTTGTTTTTTGCTTATATCTCGAAAACAGTTACTCTTATCAATTTTTACCTTTTCACCAAAATTAAAGCTGATAAAATTTCCTACAAAATAGTTATTTGCATTTTTTATGTAGAACTAACCATAAACGAGATATAAGTTTGAAAATAATTAATAATTAAAAAAAAATGTGCTTTAACAGAAAATGTTTTGTGATTTAAAATACACTTAATTTATTGGATCCAATACTTAATTAGAAGAAAAAGGAGGTGACAGTAAATGCTGCATTTTCGTCTTCGTCTCAAACATTGAAAACTAAATCACATTTTTGTTCAGTAACTTACAGTTTTCACTTTGGTTTCTTGCTTATATCTCGAAAACAGTTACTCCTATCAATTTTTATCTTTTATTCAAAATTAAAGCTGATAAAATTTCCTACAAAATAGTTATTTGCATTTTTCTTGGAGGACCAACCATAAGCGAGTTATAGAGTTGGATATAAATAATATTTAACAAAAATTTGCTTTAAAATAAAATGTTTGAAAAACTGAAATTAAACTAAATTAATTGTGTCTAACACTTTAGTAGTGGAAAAAGGAGAAGACATAAGTCACTGAAGTTTTTAGTGTCGTTTGTAAATGCTGCATTTTCGTCTTTGACGACAGTTACTGAACAAAAATGTAATTCAGTTTTCAATGTTTGAGACGAAGACGAAAATGCAGCATTTACTGTCACCTCCTTTTTTCTCTAATTAAGTATTGGACCCAATAAATTAAGTGTATTTTAAATCACAAGACATTTTCTGTTAAAACTCATTTTTAATTATTAATTATTTTCAAACTTATATCTCGCTTATGGTTAATTCTACATGAAAAATGCAAATAACTATTTTGTAGCAAATTTTTTCACCTTTAATTTTGGTGAAATAGTAAAAATTGATAGGAGTAACTGTTTTCGAGATATAAGCAAAAAACAAAAAAACTGTCATCTTAATTAAGCGCTTGCATATAAGCAAATTTAGTACTACTAGTATTGTTATTATAAATGTTATTGTTATTAATATGACGACTAAAGACAACTCTAAGACTTTAGTGACTTTTATGTCTCCTCCTTTTTCCTCTACTAAAGTGTTAGACACAATTAATTTAGTTCAATTTCAGTTTTTCAAACATTTTATTTTAAAGCAAATTTTTGTTAAATATTAAAAACTATAAAATGGCTTAGATTGCCTAAAAACACAGATCACACATGATCTTTTGCATAGAAATGTGAAAACGCTCATGTAACACAAAATAAGCTCCATTTTTCCTTATTAAAAGTATTATTATTATTATTATTATTATTATTATTATTATTATTATTATTATTATTATTGTTAATATTATTATTATTATTATTATTAACTTTTGTATAGTAAATGTTTTTATACCAGTTTTAAAATGAGTTATTAATTTTAGACAATTTCTTGCCTAAAAACACAGATCACAGATGATCTCTTGCATAGAAATGAGAAAACGCTCATATAACACAAAATAAGCTTCATTTTTGCTTAGAAAACTAAGCTTACTTTTATTACTACTATTATTATTATTTTTATTATTATTATTATTACTATTATTTTTATTATTATTACTATTATTATTATTATTATTAATATTATTATTATTAAAAACCGATTATAACTTTTGTATAGTAAATGTTTTTATACCAGTTTTAAAATGAGTTATTAATTTTAGACAATTTCTTGCCTAAAAACACAGATCACAGATGATCTCTTGCATAGAAATGAGAAAACGCTCATATAACACAAAATAAGCTTCATTTTTGCTTAGAAAACTAAGCTTACTTTTATTACTACTATTATTATTATTTTTATTATTATTATTATTACTATTATTTTTATTATTATTACTATTATTATTATTATTAATATTATTATTATTAAAAACCGATTATAACTTTTGTATAGTAAATGTTTTTATACCAGTTTTAAAATGAGTTATTAATTTTAGACAATTTCTTGCCTAAAAACACAGATCACAGATGATCTCTTGCATAGAAATGAGAAAACGCTCAGATAACACAAAATAAGCTTCATTTTTATTTATTAAAAGTATTATTATTATTATTATTGCATTGGTTACTATTACTATTATTATTATTATTATTATTATTATTATTATTATTATTAACTTTTGTATAGTAAATGTTTTTATACCAGTTTTAAAATGAGTTATTAATTTTAGACAATTTCTTGCCTAAAAGCAGATCACAGATGATTTCTTGCATAGAAATTAGAAAACGCTCATATAACACACAAAATAAGCTTCATTTTTGCTTAGAAAACTAAGCTTACTTTTATTACTATTATTATTTTTATTATTATTATTATTATTATTATTATTATTATTATTATTATTGTTATTATTATTATTATTATTATTATTATTATTATTATTATTATTATTATTATTATTATTATTATTATTAAAAAATTATATTAAACAGACAGAAAACGTCGTATTCTGACACAAAAAAACGAATTACGTTATAGACTTGACGAGAGCGGCGTATCTCGGACTCTTATAGGACTCTTATAGGGTCAAAAAGTATCTGTTTGGATTAAAACAAATTATTTTTGTTGTCTCTCAGTCTGAATTGTTCATCAGTTCAAACAAAAACGGCTTATTTTAGACGATCTTTTGCTTTGAACAAGAAAACTTACATCGAACAGACTAAAAACGTATTAATCTGGCATAAAAGAGCAATTTATGTATCACTTTGGATAAAGGCAGCTAATCCTATTCGTTTCATTGCTTAAAATAAACAAAATTGTTAATAAATCTAACAAAAACGCTGTATTCTAGCACAAAATACTAATTACATTATAGTTTCGACGAGAATAGCTTATTTGGAATGATTCTATGCTTCCAAACGAGTAAATTTTTATTAAACAGATGCCAAACATCATGTTTTGTCCTATAAAGACATTTTATATTGCAGTTTGTATTAAAACAAAATATTTTTGTTGATTCTTTGTTAGAAGCAGCAAACCTAACATTAAAGATTCTGAAAACTTTGTATTCGGACACAAACCACCGAATTTTGTATCAGTTTAGACAAAAACGGTTGATTTTCGACAATATTTTGCTTTGAACAAGAAAACTTATATCAAACTGACTAAAAACGTCTTATTTTAGCACAAAACAAAAGATTTGCGTTATAGTCTTAATGAGAGCTGTTAATTTCAAACGGTTCTATGCTTTGAAACGAGTAAACTTTCACTGAACAGAGGAAAAACATCTTATTTCGCCTTTTACAAACGATTCATGCCACAGTTAGGATAAAAACTAATTATTTTCGTTAATTCATTGTTACAAACAAGAAACCTTACATCAAAGTAACTGAAAACCCCTTATTCAGGCACAGAAACGAGTAAACTTTTATAGGACAGATGCAAAATACCATATTACCACATAAATCGTTATTTTAAAGCAAAGTATTAGCTTTTGCACTTGTTCAAGTAAAGTGTGCTTACTTCGAAGTATGTAATCGTCCGAAATAATTTTTTTTGTCAAAACTATAACGTAATTTGTTTTTTGAGCTTGAATATAGAGTTTTCATTACGTTTTATAGTAGTTTACTCTACTCTAAGCATAGA
>NC_087397.1:17102500-17147500 GCF_031307605.1 Tribolium castaneum
TCTCGAAAACCGTTACTCCTATCAATTTTTATCTTTTTACTAAAATTAAAGCTGATAAAATTTCCTACAAAATAGTAATTTGCATTTTTTATGTAGGACTAACCATAAGCAAGATATAAGTTTGAAAATAATTAATATTTAAAAAAAAAGTGCTTTAACAGAAAATGTCTTGTGATTTAAAATACACTTAATTTAATGAGTCCAATACTTTATTGGAAGAAAAAGGAGGTGACATAAAAGTCACTGAAGTCTTCAGAGTCGATTTTAAATGGTGCATTTTCGTCTTCATCTCAAACATTGAAAACTGAATTACATTTTTGTTCAATAACAGTTACAGTTTTTTTATTGGTTTTTTGCTTATATCTCGAAAACAGTTACTCCTATCAATTTTTATCTTTCTCTCAAGATTAAAGCTGATAAAATTTCCTACAAAATAGTTATTTGCATTTTTCTTGTAGGACCAACCATAAGCGAGTTATAGAGTTGGATATAAATAATATTTAACAAAAACTTGCTTTAAAATAAAATGTTTGAAAAACTAAAATTAAACTAAATTAATTGTGTCTAACACTTTAGTAGAGGAAAAAGGAGAAGACATTAAAGTCACTAAAGCTTTCAGAGTCGTCTTTAGTCGTCATATTAATAACAATAACATTAATAATAATAATACTAATAATACTAAATTTGCTTATATGCAAGCGCTTAATTAAGGTAACAGTTTCTTGCTTATATCTCGAAAACAGTTACTTCTATCAATTTTTATTTTTTTACTAAAATTAAAGCTGATAAAATTTCCTACAAAATAGTTATTTGCATTTTTCATGTAGGACTAACCATAAGCGAGATATAAGTTTGTAAATAATTAATATTTAAAAAAAAAGTGCTTTAACAGAAAATGTTTTGTGATTTAAAATACACTTAATTTATTAGGTCCAATACTTTATTAGAAGAAAAAGGAGGTGACATATAAGTCACTGAAGTCTTCAGAGTCAATTTTAAATGCTGCATTTTCGTCTTCGTCTCAAACATTGAAAACTGAATTACATTTTTGTTCAGTAACAGTTACAGTTTTCTTATTGGTTTTTTGTTTATATCTCGAAAACAGTTACTCCTATCAATTTTTATCTTTTTTCCAAAATTAAAGCTGATAAAATTTCCTACAAAATAGTTATTTGCATTTTTCTTGTAGGACCAACCATAAGCGAGTTATAGAGTTGGATATAAATAATATTTAATAAAAACTTGCTTTAAAATAAAATGTTTGAAAAACTAAAATTAAACTAAATTAATTGTGTCTAACACTTTAGTAGAGGAAAAAAGAGAAGACATAAAAGTCACTAAAGTTTCAGAGTCGTCTTTAATCGTCATATTAATAACAATAACATTAATAATAATAATACTAATAGTACTAAATTTGCTTACATGCAAACGCTTAATTAAGGTAACAGTTTTTTGGTTTCTTGCTTATATCTCGAAAACCGTTACTCCTATCAATTTTTATCTTTTTACTAAAATTAAAGCTGATAAAATTTCCTACAAAATAGTAATTTGCATTTTTTATGTAGGACTAACCATAAGCAAGATATAAGTTTGAAAATAATTAATATTTAAAAAAAAAGTGCTTTAACAGAAAATGTTTTGTGATTTGAAATACACTTAATTTAATGAGTCCAATACTTTATTAGAAGAAAAAGGAGGTGACATAAAAGTCGCTGAAGTCTTCAGAGTCGATTTTAAATGCTGCATTTTCGTCTTCGTCTCAAACATTAAAAACTGAATTACATTTTTGTTCAGTAACAGTTACAGTTTTCTTATTGGTTTTTTGCTTATATCTCGAAAACAGTTACTCCTATCAATTTTTATTTTTCTTTCAAGATTAAAGCTGATAAAATTTCCTACAAAATAGTTATTTGCATTTTTCTTGTAGGACCAACCATAAGCGAGTTATAGAGTTGGATATAAATAATATTTAACAAAAACTTGCTTTAAAATAAAATGTTTGAAAAACTAAAATTAAACTAAATTAATTGTGTCTAACACTTTAGTAGAGGAAAAAGGAGAAGACATAAAGGTCACTAAAGGTTTCAGAGTCGTCTTTAGTCGTCATATTAATAACAATAACATTAATAATAATAATACTAATAGTACTAAATTTGCTTATATGCAAGCGCTTAATTAAGGTAACAGTTTCTTGCTTATATCTCGAAAACAGTTACTTCTATCAATTTTTATCTTTTTACTAAAATTAAAGCTGATAAAATTTCCTACAAAATAGTTATTTGCATTTTTCATGTAGGACTAACCATAAGCGAGATATAAGTTTGAAAATAATTAATATTTAAAAAAAAAGTGCTTTAACAGAAAATGTTTTGTAATTTAAAATACACTTAATTTATTAGGTTCAATACTTTATTAGAAGAAAAAGGAGGTGACATATAAGTCACTGAAGTCTTCAGAGTCGATTTTAAATGCTGCATTTTCGTCTTCGTCTCAAACATTGAAAACTGTATTACATTTTTGTTCAGTAACAGTTACAGTTTTCTTATTGGTTTTTTGCTTATATCTCGAAAACAGTTACTCCTATCAATTTTTATCCTTCTTTCAAAATTAAAGCTGATAAAATTTCCTACAAAATAGTTATTTGCATTTTTCTTGTAGGACCAACCATAAGCGAGTTATAGAGTTAGATATAAATAATATTTAACAAAAACTTGCTTTAAAATAAAATGTTTGAAAAACTAAAATTAAACTAAATTAATTGTGTCTAACACTTTAGTAGAGGAAAAAGGAGAAGACATAAAAGTCACTAAAGATTTCAGAGTCGTCTTTAATCGTCATATTAATAACAATAACATTAATAATAATAATACTAATAGTACTAAATTTGCTTACATGCAAACGCTTAATTAAGGTAACAGTTTTTTGGTTTCTTGCTTATATCTCGAAAACAGTTACTTATATCAATTTTTATTTTTTTACTAAAATTAAAGCTGATAAAATTTCCTACAAAATAGTTATTTGCATTTTTCATGTATAGCTAACCATAAGCGAGATATAATTTTGAAAATAATTAATATTTAAAACAAAGTAATTCAGTTTTCAATGTTTGAGACGAAGACGAAAATGCAGCATTTAAAAACGACTTTGAAGACTTCAGTGACTTTTATGTCACTTCCTTTTTCTTCTAATAAAGTATTGGACCCAATAAATTAAGTGTATTTTAAATCACAAGGCATTTTCTGCTAAAGCACATTTTTTTTAAATATTAATTATTTTCAAACTTATATCTCGCTTATGGTTAGTTCTACATGAAAAATGCAAATAACTATTTTGCAGGAAATTTTATCAGCTTCAATTTTAGTAAAAAGATAAAAATTGTTAGGAGTAACTGTTTTCGAGATATAAGTAAGAAACCAAAAAACTGTTACCTTAATTAAGCGTTTGCATATAAGCAAATTTAGTACTATTAGTATTATTATTATTAATGTTATTGTTATTAATTTGACGACTAAAGACGACTCTGAAACATTTGGTGACTTTTATGTCTTCTCCTTTTTCCTCTACTAAAGTGTTAGACACAATTAATTTAGTTTAATTCCGGTTTTTCAAGCATTTTATTTTAAAGCAAATTTTTGATAAATATTATTTATATCCAACTCTATAACTCGTTTATGCTTGGTCCTGCAAGAAAAATGTAAATAACTATTTTGTTGGAAATTTTATCAGCTTTAATTTTGGAAGAAAGATAAAATTTGATAGGAGTAAGTGTTTTCGAGATATAAGCAAAAAACCAATAAGAAAACTGTAACAGTTCCTGAACAAAAATGTAATTCAGTTTTCAATGTTTGAGACGAAGACGAAAATGCAGCATTTAAAAACGACTTTGAAGACTTCAGTGACTTTTATGTCACTTCCTTTTTCTTCTAATAAAGTATTGGACCCAATAAATTAAGTGTATTTTAAATCACAAGGCATTTTCTGCTAAAGCACATTTTTTTTAAATATTAATTATTTTCAAACTTATATCTCGCTTATGGTTAGTTCTACATGAAAAATGCAAATAACTATTTTGCAGGAAATTTTATCAGCTTCAATTTTAGTAAAAAGATAAAAATTGTTAGGAGTAACTGTTTTCGAGATATAAGTAAGAAACCAAAAAACTGTTACCTTAATTAAGCGTTTGCATATAAGCAAATTTAGTACTATTAGTATTATTATTATTAATGTTATTGTTATTAATTTGACGACTAAAGACGACTCTGAAACATTTGGTGACTTTTATGTCTTCTCCTTTTTCCTCTACTAAAGTGTTAGACACAATTAATTTAGTTTAATTCCGGTTTTTCAAGCATTTTATTTTAAAGCAAATTTTTGATAAATATTATTTATATCCAACTCTATAACTCGTTTATGCTTGGTCCTGCAAGAAAAATGTAAATAACTATTTTGTTGGAAATTTTATCAGCTTTAATTTTGGAAGAAAGATAAAATTTGATAGGAGTAAGTGTTTTCGAGATATAAGCAAAAAACCAATAAGAAAACTGTAACAGTTCCTGAACAAAAATGTAATTCAGTTTTCAATGTTTGAGACGAAGACGAAAATGCAGCATTTAAAAACGACTCTGAAGACTTCAGTGACTTTTATGTCACCTCCTTTTTCTTCTATTAAAGTATTGGACCCAATAAATTAAGTGTATTTTAAATCACAAGACATTTTTTGTTAGAGCACTTTTTTTAAATATTAATTATTTTCAATCATTTATCTCGCTTATGGTTAGTCTTACATGAAAAATGCAAATAACTATTTTTTAGGAAATTTTATTAACTTTAATTATAGTAAAAAGATAAAAATTGATAGGAGTAACTGTTTTCGAGATATAAGCAAGAAACCAAAAAACTGTTACCTTAATTATGCGTTTGCATTTAAGGAAATTTAGTACTATTAGTATTATTATTATTAATGTTATTGTTATTAATATGACGACTAAAATCGACTCTGAAAACTTTGGATACTTTTATGTCTCCTCCTTTTTCCTCTACTAAAGTGTTAGACCCAATTAATTTAGTTTAATTTCGGTTAGTAAAAAGATAAAAATTGATAGGAGTAACTGTTTTCAAGATATAAGCAAGAAACCTAAAAACTGTTACTTTAATTAAGCGCTTGCATATAAGCAAATTTAGTACTATTAGTATTATTATTATTAATGTTATTTGTGGTGGCGGGTGCTTATCCAATAAGACACATAGGTGCTTTTAATAGTTTAATGAATAAATAAAAAAAGTGAACAATTTGAGGAGAAACTTATCGCACTGCCCGGAGTAGGTACGTCTATATGCGACGACGTTCGTACCACTTCTCTCGAGGGTTGGAGAACCTGAGGGAAAGTTCTGGTCTCTCAAGGACCCAAACAGAGCAGGTAGTTTTTCAAATACACTTCATATTGTCATTAATATTACGACTAAAGACAACTCTGAAACCTTTCGTGACTTTTATGTCTTTTTTTTTTTCCTCTACTAAAGTGTTAGACACAATTAAATTAGTTTAATTTTAGTTTTTCAAACATTTTATTTTAAAGCAAATTTTTGTTAAATATTATTTATATCCAACTCTATAACTCGCTTATGGTTGGTCCTACAAGAAAAATGCAAATAACTATTTTGTAGGAAATTTTATCAGCTTTAATTTTAAAAAAAGAATAAAAATTGATAGGAGTAACTGTTTTCGAGATATAAGCAAAAAACCAATAAGAAAACTGTGACTGTTACTGAAAAAAATGTAATTCAGTTTTTAATGTTTGAGACGAAGACGAAAATGCAGCATTTAAAAACGACTTTGAAGACTTCAGTGACTTTTTGTGTCACCTCCTTTTTCTTCTAATAAAGTATTGGACCCAATAAATTAAGTGTATTTTAAATCACAAGCATTTTCTCTTAAAGCACTTTTTTTTTAAATATTAATTATTTTCAAACTTATATCTCGCTTATGGTTAGTCCTACATGAAAAATGCAAATAACTATTTTGTAGGAAATTTTATCAGCTTTAATTTTAGCAAAAAGACAAAAATTGTTAGGAGTAACTGTTTTCGAGATATAAGCAAGAAACCAAAAAACTGTTACCTTAATTAAGCGTTTGCATAAAAGCAAATTTAGTACTATTAGTATTATTATTATTAATGTTATTGTTATTTATATGACGACTAAAAACGACTCTGAAGACTTTGGTGACTTTTATGTCTCCTCCTTTTTTCTCTACTAAAGTGTTAGACCCAATTAATTTAGTTTAATTTCGGTTTTTCAAACATTTTATTTTAAAGCAAATTTTTGTTAAAGATTATTTATATCCAACTCTATAACTCGCTTATGGTTGGTCCTACAAAAAAAATGCATTTAACTATTTTGTAGGAAATTTTATCAGCTTTAATTTTGAAAAAAGATAAAAATTGATAGGAGTAATTGTTTTTGAGATATAAGCAAAAAACCAAAGTGAAAACTGTTACAGTTACTGAACAAAAATGTAATTCAGTTTTCAATGTTTGAGACAAAGACGAAAATGCAGCATTTAAAAACGACTCTGAAGACTTCAGCGACTTTTATGTCACCTCCTTTTTCTTCTAATAAAGTATTGGACCCAATAAATTAAGTGTATTTTAATCACAAGACATTTTCTGTTAAAGCACTTTTTTTTTAAATATTAATAATTTTTAAACTTATATCTCGCTTATGGTTAGTCTTACATGAAAAATGCAAATAACTATTTTGTAGGAAATTTTATCAGCTTTAATATTAGTAAAAAGATAAAAATTGATATAAGTAACTGTTTTCGAGATATAAGCAAGAAACCAAGAAACTGTTACCTTAATTAAGCGTTTGCATGTAAGCAAATTTAGTACTATTAGTATTATTATTATTAATGTTATTGTTATTAATATGACGACTAAAGCCGACTCTGAAACCTTTAGTGACTTTTATGTCTTCTCCTTTTTCCTCTACTAACGTGTTAGACACAATTAATTTAGTTCAATTTTAGTTTTTCAAACATTTTATTTTAAAGCAAATTTTTGTTAAATATTAAAAACTACAAAATGGCTTAGATTGCCTAAAAACACAGATCACACATGATCTTTTGCATAGAAATGAGAAAACGCTCATGTAACACAAAATAAGCTCCATTTTTTCTTATTAAAAGTATTATTATTATTATTACTTTTATTACTATTATTATTATTATTATTATTATTATTATTATTGTTAATATTATTATTATTATTACTATTATTATTATTATTATTATTATTATTAAAATTATTATTATTATTATTATTATTATTATTATTGTTAACTTTTGTATAGTAAATGTTTTTATACCAGTTTTAAAATGAGTTATTAATTTTAGACAATTTCTTGCCTAAAAACACAGATCACAGATGATCTCTTGCATAGAAATGAGAAAACGCTCATATAACACAAAATAAGCTTCATTTTTGCTTAGAAAACTAAGCTTACTTTTATTACTACTATTATTATTTTTTTTATTATTATTATTATAATTACTATTATTTTTATTATTATTATTACTATTATTATTATTATTATTATTATTATTAATATTATTATTATTAAAAACCGATTATAACTTTTGTATAGAAAATGTTCTTATACCAGTTTTAAAATGAGTTATTAATTTTAGACAATTTCTTGCCTAAAAACACAGATCACAGATGATCTCTTGCATAGAAATGAGAAAACGCTCAGATTACACAAAATAAGCTTCATTTTTCTTTATTAAAAGTATTATTATTATTATTATTACATTGGTTACTATTACTATTATTATTATTATTATTATTATTATTATTATTATTATTATTATTATTATTATTATTTTTATTATTATTATTATTATTATTATTATTATTATTATTATTATTATTATTATTATTATTATTAACTTTTGTATAGTAAATGTTTTTATACCAGTTTTAAAATGAGTTATTAATTTTAGAAAATTTCTTGTCTAAAAACAGATCACAGATGATTTTTTGCATAGAAATTAGAAAACGCTCATATAACACACAAAATAAGCTTCATTTTTGCTTAGAAAACTAAGCTTACTTTTATTACTATTATTATTTTTATTATTATTATTATTATTATTATTATTATTATTATTATTGTTATTATTATTATTATTATTAAAAAATTATATTAAACAGACAGAAAACGTCGTATTCTGACACAAAAAAACGAATTACGTTATAGACTTGACGAGAGCGGCGTATCTCAGACTCTTATAGAACTCTTATAGGGTCAAAAAGTATCAGTTTGGATTAAATCAAATTATTTTTGTTAACTCTCAGTCTGAATTGTTCATCAGTTCAAACAAAAACGGCTTATTTTAGACGATCTTTTGCTTACATCGAACACACTAAAAACGTATTAATCTGGCATAAAAGAGCAATTTATTTATCACTTTGGATAAAGGCAGCTAATCCTATTTGTTTCATTGCTTAAAATATACAAAATGGTTAATAAATCTAACAAAAACGCTGTATTCTAGCACAAAATACTAATTACATTATAGTTTCGACGAGAATAGCTTATTTGGAATGATTCTATGCTTCCAAACGAGTAAATTTTTATTAAACAGATGCCAATCATCATGTTTTGTCCTATAAAGACATTTTATATTGCAGTTTGAATTAAAACAAAATATTTTCGTTGATTCTTTGTTAGAAGCAGCAAACCTAACATTAAAGAATCTGAAAACTTTGTATTCGGACACAAACCACCGAATTTTGTATCAGTTTAGACAAAAACGGTTGATTTTCGACAATATTTTGCTTTGAACAAGAAAACTTATATCAAACTGACTAAAAACGTCTTATTTTAGCACAAAACAAAAGATTTGCGTTATAGTCTTAACGAGAGCTGTTAATTTCAAACGGTTCTATGCTTTGAAATGAGTAAACTTTCACTGAACAGAGGAAAAACATCTTATTTCGCCTTTTAAAAACGATTCATGCCACAGTTAGGATAAAAGCCAATTATTTTCGTTAATTCATTGTTACAAACAAGAAACCTTACATCAAAGTAACTGAAAACCCCTTATTCAGGCACAGAAACGAGTAAACTTTTATTGGACAGATGCAAAATACTATATTACCACATAAATCGTTATTTTAAAGCAAAGTATTAGCTTTTGCACTTGTTCAATTAAAGTTTGCTTACTTCGAAGTATGTAATCGTCCGAAATAATTTTTTTTTGTCAAAACTATAACGTAATTTGTTTTTTGAGCTTGAATATAGAGTTTTCATTACGTTTTATAGTAGTTTACTCTACTCTAAGCATAGAATCAAACAGTGTAATCCGCTTTTGTTAAAACTGATACAAAATTTGCTCTTATTTTCGAGAATAAGACGATTTCAATATGTTTGATAAAATTTTTCTTGTTTATAGCAAGGAATCGTTTAAAATAAGTTGTATTTGCCTAAACTGATACGTAATTCGATATTTGTGCATGGATACGAAGTTTTTAGTTTCTTTGACGTGAAATTTTTTGTTGCAAAAGGTAATAATTTGCTTTAAAACAACGCTTTATATGGTAATATGTGGTTTTGCATCTGCCCCATAAAAGTTCATTAGTTTCGAATCATAAAATCGTTTGAAATAAACAGTGCTGGTCAAAGCTATAACGTAAATTATTTCTTTGAGACGAAATTTAAAGTTTTCATTAAGTTTTATACAAGTTTACTCTATTCTAAGTAAAGGAGTAATCAGGATAAATTGCTTTTATCTAGAGTAATATATAATTTGCAGTTTTCAGCCAGAATAAGACGATTTTAATCTTTTTAATATAAGTTTTTGTATTCAAAACAAAGGATCGTCTAAAGTAAGCAGTTTTTGTCCAGACTGAAACGTAATTCGAATTTCTGTGCCTGAATAAGGGGTTTTCAGTTACTTTGATGTAAGGTTTCTTGTTTGTAGCAATGAATTAACGAAAATAATTGGTTTTTATCCTAACTGTGGCATGAATCGTTTTTAAAAGGCGAAATAAGATGTTTTTCCTCTGTTCAGTGAAAGTTTACTCGTTTCAAAGCATAGAACCGTTTGAAATTAACAACTCTCGTTAAGACTATAACGCAGATTTTTTGTTTTGTGCAAAAATAAGACGTTTTTAGTCAGTTTGATATAAGTTTTCTTGTTCAAAGCAAAATATTGTCGAAAATCAACCGTTTTTGTCTAAACTGATACAAAATTCGGTGGTTTGTGTCCGAATACAAAGTTTTCAGATTCTTTAATGCTAGGTTTGCTGCTTCTAACAAAGAATCAACGAAAATATTTTGTTTTACTACAAACTGCAATATAAAATGTCTTTATAGGACAAAACATGATGTTTGGCATCTGTTTAATAAAAATTTACTCGTTTGGAAGCATAGAATCATTTCAAACAAGCTATTCTCGTCGAAACTATAATGTAATTAGTATTTTGTGCTAGAATACAGCGTTTTTGTTAGATTTATTAACAATTTTGTCTATTTTAAGGAATGAAACGAATAGGATTAGCTGCCTTTATCCAAAGTGATACATAAATTGCTCTTTTATGCCAGATTAATACGTTTTTAGTCTGTTCGATGTAAGTTTTCTTGTTCAAAGCAAAAGATCGTCTAAAATAGGCCATTTTTGTTTGAACTGATGAACAACTGTTGACTGAGAGTCAACAAAAATAATTTGTTTTAATCCAAACTGATACTTTTTGACCCTATAAGAGTCCTATAAGAGTCCGAGATACGCCGTTCTCGGCAAGTCTATAACGTAATTCGTTTTTTTGTGTCAGAATACGACGTATTTTGTCTGTTTAATATAATTTTTTAATAATAATAATAATAATAACAATAATAATAATAATAATAATAATAATAATAATAATAATAATATTAAAAAATTAATAATAGTAATAAAAATAAGCTTTGTTTTCTAAGCAAAAATGAAGCTTATTTTGTGTGTTATATGAGTGTTTTCTCATTTCTATGCAAGAGATCATCTGTGATCTGTGTTTTTAGTCAAGAAATTGAATAAAATTAATAACTCATTTTAAAACTGGTATAAAAACATTTACTATACAAAAGTTAATAATAATAATAATAATAATGATAATACTTATAATAATGAATTTCTTTCTAAATTAAAGCTTAGTTTTTCTAAGCAAAAATGAAGCTTATTTTGTGTTATCTGAGCGTTTTCTCATTTCTATGCAGGAGATCATCTGTGATCTGTGTTTTTAGGCAAGAAATTGTCTAAAATTAATAACTCATTTTAAAACTGGTATAAAAACATTTACTATACAAAAGTTAAAATTGGTTTTTAGTAATAATAATATTAATAATAATAATAATAATAATAATAATAATAATAATAATAATAATAATAATAATAATAATAATAATAATAATAATAATAATAATAATAATAATAATAATAGTAGTAATAAAAGTAAGCTTAGTTTTATAAGCAAAAATGAAGCTTATTTTGTGTTATAGGAGCGTTTTCTCATTTCTATGCAAGTCTTAGAGTTGTCTTTAGTCGTCATATTAATAACAATAACATTTATAATAACAATACTAGTAGTACTAAATTTGCTTATATGCAAGCGCTTAATTAAGGTAACAGTTTTTTGGTTTCTGCTTATAGCTCGAAAACAGTTACTCCTATAAATTTGACTAATCATAAGCGAGATATAAGTTTGAAAATAATCAATATTTAAAAAAAAAGTGCTTTAACAAAAAATGTCTTGTGATTTAAAATACACTTAATTTATTGAGTCCAATACTTTATTAGAAAAAAAAGGAGGTGACTTAAAAGTCACTGAAGTCTTCAGAGTCGTTTTTAAATGCTGCATTTTCGTCTACGTCTCAAACATTGAAAACTGAATTACATTTTTGTTCAGTAACTGTTACAGTTCTCACTTTGGTTTTTTGCTTATATCTCGAAAACAGTTACTCCTATAAATTTTTATCTTTCCTTCAAAATTAAAGCTGATAAAATTTTCTACAAAATAGTTTTTAGCATTTTTTTTGTAGGACCAACCATAAGCGAGTTATAGACTTGGATATAAATAATCTTTAACAAAAATTTGCTTTAAAATAAAATGTTTGAAAAACCGAAATTAAACTAAATTAATTGGGTCTAACACTTTAGTAGAGGAAAAAGGAGGAGACGTAAAAGTCACCAAAGTCTTCAGAGTCGTTTTTAATCGTCATATTAATAACAATAACATTAATAATAATACTAATAGTACTAAATTTGCTTATATGCAAGCGCTTTATTAAGGTAACAGTTTTTTGGTTTCTTGCTTATATCTCGAAAACAGTTACTCCTATCAATTTTTATCTCTTTTTCTAAATTAAAGCTGATAAAATTTCCTACAAAATAGTTATTTGCATTTTTTTGTAGGACCAACCATAAGCGAGTTATAGAGTTGGATATAAATAATCTTTAACAAAAATTTGCTTTAAAATAAAATGTTTGAAAAACCGATATTAAACCAAATTAATTGGGTCTAACACTTTAGTAGAGGAAAAAGGAGAAGACATAAAAGTCACCAAAGTCTTCAGAGTTGTTTTTAGTACTAAATTTGCTTATATGCAAGAGCTTAATTAAGGTAACAGTTTTTTGGTTTCTTGCTTATATCTCGAAAACAGTTACTCCAATTAATTTTTATCTTTTTACTAAAATTAAAGCTGATAAAATTTCCTACAAAATAGTAATTTGGATTTTTTATGTAGGACTAACCATAAGCGAGATGTAAGTTTGAAAATAATTAATATTTAAAAAAAAGTGCTTTAACAGAAAATGTCTTGTGATTTAAAATACACTTAATTTAATGGGTCCAATACTTTATTAAAAGAAAAAGGAGGTGACATAAAAGTCACTGAAGTCTTCAGAGTCGATTTTAAATGCTGCATTTTCGTCTTTGTCTCAAACATTGAAAACTGAATTACATTTTTGTTCAGTAACAGTTACAGTTTTCTTATTGGTTTTTTGCTTATATCTCGAAAACAGTTACTCCTATCAATTTTTATCTTCTTTTCGAAATTCAAGCCGATAAAATTTTCTACAAAATAGTTACTTGCATTTTTCTTGTAGGACCAACCATAAGCGAGTTATAGAGTTGGATATAAATAATCCTTAACAAAAATTTGCTTTAAAATAAAATGTTTGAAAAACCGAAATTAAACTAAATTAATTAAGACTAACACTTTAGTGGAGGAAAAAGGGGAAGACATAAAAGTCACCAAAGTCTTTAGAGTCGTTTTTGGTCGTCATATTAATAACAATAACATTAATAATAATAATACTAATAGTACTAAATTTGCTTATATGCAAACGCTTTATTAAGGTAACAGTTGTTTGGTTTCTTGCTTATATCTCGAAGACAGTTACTCCTATCAATTTTTATCTTTTTACTAAAATTAAAGCTGATAAAATTTCCTACAAAATAGTTATTTGCATTTTTCTTGTAGGACCAACCATAAGCGAGTTATAGAGTTGGATATAAATAATCTTTAACAAAAATTTGCTTTAAAATAAAATGTTTGAAAAACCTAAATTAAACTAAATTAATTGAGTCTAACACTTTAGTATAGGAAAAAGGAGAAGACATAAAAGTCACCAAAGTCTTCAGAGTCGTTTTTGGTCGTCATATTAATAACAATAACATTAATAATAATAATACTAATAGTACTAAATTTGCTTATAAGCAAACGCTTTATTAAGGTAACAGTTTTTTGGTTTCTTGCTTATAACTCGAAGACAGTTACTCCTATCAATTTTTATCTTTTTACTAAAATTAAAGCTGATAAAATTTCCTACAAAATAGTTATTTGCATTTTTCTTGTAGGACCAACCATAAGCGAGTTATAGAGTTGGATATAAATAATCTTTAACAAAAGAAGACAGTTACTCCTATCAATTTTTATCTTTTTACTAAAATTAAAGCTGATAAAATTTCCTACAAAATAGTTATTTGCATTTTTCTTGTAGGACCAACCATAAGCGAGTTATAGAGTTGGATATAAATAATCTTTAACAAAAATTTGCTTTAAAATAAAATGTTTGAAAAACCTAAATTAAACTAAATTAATTGAGTCTAACACTTTAGTAGAGGAAAAAGGAGAAGACATAAAAGTCACTAAAGTCTTCAGAGTCGTTTTTGGTCGTCATATTAATAACAATAACATTAATAATAATAATACTAATAGTACTAAATTTGCTTATAAGCAAACGCTTTATTAAGGTAACAGTTTTTTGGTTTCTTGCTTATAACTCGAAGACAGTTACTCCTATCAATTTTTATCTTTTTACTAAAATTAAAGCTGATAAAATTTCCTACAAAATAGTTATTTGCATTTTTCTTGTAGGACCAACCATAAGCGAGTTATAGAGTTGGATATAAATAATCTTTAACAAAAATTTGCTTTAAAATAAAATGTTTGAAAAACCTAAATTAAACTAAATTAATTGAGTCTAACACTTTAGTATAGGAAAAAGGAGAAGACATAAAAGTCACCAAAGTCTTCAGAGTCGTTTTTGGTCGTCATATTAATAACAATAACATTAATAATAATAATACTAATAGTACTAAATTTGCTTATAAGCAAACGCTTTATTAAGGTAACAGTTTTTTGGTTTCTTGCTTATAACTCGAAGACAGTTACTCCTATCAATTTTTATCTTTTTACTAAAATTAAAGCTGATAAAATTTCCTACAAAATAGTTATTTGCATTTTTCTTGTAGGACCAACCATAAGCGAGTTATAGAGTTGGATATAAATAATCTTTAACAAAAATTTGCTTTAAAATAAAATGTTTGAAAAACCTAAATTAAACTAAATTAATTGAGTCTAACACTTTAGTAGAGGAAAAAGGAGAAGACATAAAAGTCACTAAAGGTTTCAGAGTCGTCTTTAATCGTCATACTAATAACAATAACATTAATAATAATAATACTAATAGTACTAAATTTGCTTGTATGCAAACGCTTAATTAAGGTGACAGTTTTTTGGTTTCTTGCTTATATCTCGAAAACAGTTACTCCTATCAATTTTTATCTTTATACTAAAATTAAAGCTGATAAAATTTCCTACAAAATAGTTATTTGCATTTTTTATGTAGGACTAACCATAAGCGAGATATAAGTTTGAAAATAATTAATATTTAAAAAAAAAGTGCTTTCAAAAAAAATGTCTTGTGATTTAAAATACACTTAATTTATTGGATCCAATACTTTATTAGAAGAAAAAGGAGGTGACTTAAAAGTCACTGAAGTCTTCAGAGTCGTTTTTAAATGCTGCATTTTCGTCTACGTCTCAAACATTGAAAACTGAATTACATTTTTGTTCAGTAACTGTTACAGTTTTCACTTTGGTTTTTTGCTTATATCTCGAAAACAGTTACTCCTATAAATTTTTATCTTTCCTTCAAAATTAAAGCTGATAAAATTTCCTACAAAATAGTTATATGCATTTTTTTTGAAGGACCAACCATAATCGAGTTATAGAGTTGGATATAAATAATCTTTAACAAAAATTTGCTTTAAAATAAAATGTTTGAAATACTGAAATTAAACTAAATTAATTGTGTTTAACACTTTGGTAGAGGAAAAAGGAGAAGACATAAAAGTCACTAAAGGTTTCAGAGTCGTCTTTAATCGTCATACTAATAACAATAACATTAATAATAATAATACTAATAGTACTAAATTTGCTTACATGCAAACGCTTAATTAAGGTAACAGTTTTTTGGTTTCTTGCTTATATCTCGAAAACAGTTACTTATATCAATTTTTATCTTTTCACTAAAATTAAAGCTGATAAAATTTCCTACAAAATAGTTATTTGCATTTTTCATGTAAGACTAACCATAAGCGAGATATAAGTTTAAAAATTATTAATATTTAAAAAAAAGTGTTTTAACAGAAAATGTCTTGTGATTTAAAACACACTTATTTTATTGGGTCCAATACTTTATTAGAAGAAAAAGGAGGTGACATAAAAGTCGCTGAAGTCTTCAGAGTCGTTTTTAAATGCTGCATTTTTGTCTTCGTCTCAAACATTGAAAACTGAATTACATTTTTGTTCAGTAACTGTAACAGTTTTCACTTTGGTTTTTTGCTTATACCTCGAAAACAATTACTCCTATCAATTTTTATCTTCCTTTCAAAATTAAAGCTGATAAAATTTCCTACAAAATAGTTATTTGCATTTTTCTTGTAGGACCAAGTATAAGCGAGTTATAAAGATGGATATAAATTATATTTAACAAAAATTTGCTTTAAAATAAAATGTTTGAAAAACCTAAATTAAACTAAATTAATTGAGTCTAACACTTTAGTATAGGAAAAAGGAGAAAACATAAAAGTCACCAAAGTTTTCAGAGTCGTTTTTGGTCGTCATATTAATAACAATAACATTAATAATAATAATACTAATAGTACTAAATTTGCTTATATGCAAGCGCTTTATTAAGGTAACAGTTTTTTGGTTTCTTGCTTATATCTCGAAAACAGTTACTCCTATCAATTTTTATCTTTTTACTAAAATTAAAGCTGATAAAATTTCCTACAAAATAGTTATTTGCATTTTTCATGTAAGGCAAACCATAAGCGAGATATAAGTTTGAAAATAATTAATATTTAAAAAAAAAGTGCTTTAACAGAAAATGTTTTGTGATTTAAAATACACTTAATTTATTGGGTCCAATACTTTGTTAGAAGAAAAAGGAGGTGACATAAAAGTTACTGAAGTCTTCAGAGTCGTTTTTAAATGCTGCATGTTCGTCTTCGTCTCAAACATTGAAAACTAAATTACATTTTTGTTCAGTAACAGTTACAGTTTTCTTATTGGTTTTTTGCTTATATCTCTGAAACAGTTACTCCTATCAATTTTTATCTTTCTTTCAAAATTAAAGCTGATAAAATTTCCTACAAAATAGTTATTTGCATTTTTCTTGGAGGACCAGCCATAAGCGAGTTATAGAGTTAGATACAAATAATCATTAACAAAAATTTGCTTTAAAATAAAATGTTTGAAAAACCGAAATTAAACTAAATTAATTGGGTCTAACACTTTAGTAGAAGAAAAAGGAAAAGACATAAAAGTCACCTAAGTCTTCAGAGTCGTTTTTAGTCGTCATATTAATAACAATAACATTAATAATAATAATACTAATAGTACCAAATTTGCTTATATGCAAGCGCTTAATTAAGGTAACAGTTTTTTGGTTTCTTGCTTATATCTCAAAAACAGTTACTCCTATCAATTTTTACCTTTTTACTAAAATTAAAGCTGATAAAATTTCCTACAAAATAGTTATTTGCATATTTTATGTAGGACTAACCATAAGCGAGATATAAGTTTGAAAATAATTAATATTTAAAAAAAAAGTGCTCTAACAAAAAATGTCTTGTGATTTAAAATACACTTAATTTATTGGGTCCAATACTTTATTAGAAGAAAAAGGAGGTGACATAAAAGTCGCTGAAGTCTTCAGAGTCGTTTTTAAATGCTGCATTTTTGTCTTCGTCTCAAACATTGAAAACTGAACTACATTTTTGTTCAGTAACTGTAGCAGTTTTCACTTTGGTTTTTTGCTTATACCTCGAAAACAATTACTCCTATCAATTTTTATCTTCCTTTCAAAATTAAAGCTGATAAATTTTTCTACAAAATAGTTATTTGCATTTCTTTTGTAAGACCAACCATAAGCGAGTTATAGAGTTGGATATAAATAATCTTTAACAAAAATTAGCTTTAAAATAAAATGTTTGAAAAACTGAAATTAAACTAAATTAATTGTGTCTAACACTTTAGTAAAGGACAAAGAAAAAGACATAAAAGTCACCAATGTCTTCAGAGTCGTTTTTAGTCGTCATATTAATAGCAATAACATTAATAATAATAATAATACTAATAGTACTAAATTTGCTTAGATGCAAGCGCTTAATTAAGGTAACAGTTTTTTGGTTTCTTGCTTATATCTCGAAAACAGTTACTCCTATCAGTTTTTATTTTTTTACTATAATTAAAGCTGATAAAATTTCCTACAAAATAGTTATTTGCATTTTTCATGTAGGACTAACCATAAGCGAGATATATGTTTGAAAATAATTAATATTTAAAAAAAAAGTGCTTTAACAGAAAATGTCTTGTGATTTAAAATACACTTAATTTATTGGGTCCAATACATTATTAGAAGAAAAAGGAGGTGACATAAGAGTCACTGAAGTTTTCAGAGTCGATTTTAAATGCTGCATTTTCGTCTTCGTCTCAAACATTGAAAACTAAATTACATTTTTGTTCAGTAACAGTTACAGTTTTCTTATTGGTTTTTTGCTTATATCTCTGAAACAGTTACTCCTATCAATTTTTATCTTTTTTTCAAAATTAAAGCTGATAAAATTTCCTACAAAATAGTTATTTGCATTTTTCTTGGAGGACCAACCATAAGCGAGTTATAGAGTTAGATACAAATAATCATTAACAAAAATTCTCTTTAAAGTAAAATGTTTGAAAAACCGAAATTAAACTAAATTAATTGGGTCTAACACTTGTAGTAGAAGAAAAAGGAAAAGACATAAAAGTCACCTAAGTCTTCAGAGTCGTTTATAGTCGTCATATTAATAACAATAACATTAATAATAATAATACTAATAGTACCAAATTTGCTTATGTGCAAGCGCTTAATTAAGGTACATTTTCTGTTAAAGCACTTTTTTTTAAATATTAATTATTTTCAAACTTACATCTCGCTTATGGTTAGTCCTACATAAAAAATGCAAATTACTATTTTGTAGGAAATTTTATCAGCTTTAATTTTAGTAAAAAGATAAAAATTAATAGGATTAACTGTTTTCGAGATATAAGCAAGAAACCAAAAAACTGTAACCTTAATTAAGCGCTTGCATATAAGCAAATTTAGTACTAAAAACCACTCTGAAGACTTTGGTGACTTTTATGTCTTCTCCTTTTTCCTCTACTAAAGTGTTAGACCCAATTAATTTGGTTTAATATCGGTTTTTCAAACATTTTATTTTAAAGAAAATTTTTGTTAAAGATTATTTATATCCAACCCTATAACTCGCTTATGGTTAGTCTTACAAAAGAAATGCACATAACTATTTTGTAGGAAATTTTATCAGCTTGAATTTTGAAAAAAAGATAAAAATTGATAGGAGTAACTGTTTTCGAGATATAAGCAAAAAACCAATAAGAAAACTGTAACTGTTACTGAACAAAAATGTAATTCAGTTTTCAATGTTTGAGACGTAGACGAAAATGCAGCATTTAAAAACGACTCTAAAGACTTCAGTAACTTTTAAGTCACCTCCTTTTTCTTCTATTAAAGTATTGGACCCAATAAATTAAGTGTATTTTAAATCACAAGACATTTTTTGTTAAAGCACTTTTTTTTTAAATATTGATTATTTTCAAACTTATATCTCGCTTATGGTTAGTCCTACATGAAAAATGCAAAAAACTATTTTGTAGGAAATTTTATCAGCTTTAATTTTAGTAAAAAGATAAAAATTGATAGGAGTAACTGTTTTCGAGATATAAGCAAGAAACCAAAAAACTGTCACCTTAATTAAGCGTTTGCATACAAGCAAATTTAGTACTATTAGTATTATTATTATTAATGTTATTGTTATTAGTATGACGATTAAAGACGACTGTGAAACCTTTAGTGACTTTTATGTCTCCTCCTTTTTCCTCTACTAAAGTGTTAGACACAATTAATTTAGTTTAATTTCAGTATTTCAAACATTTTATTTTAAAGCAAATTTTTGTTAAATATTATTTATATCCATCTTTATAACTCGCTTATACTTGGTCCTAAAGAAAAATGCAAATAACTATTTTGTAGGAAACTTTATCAGCTTTAATTTTAGTAAAAAGATAAAAATTGATAGGAGTAATTGTTTTCGAAATATAAGCAAGAAACTGTTACCTCAACTAAGCGCTTGCATATAAGCAAATTTAGTAATATTAGTATTATTATTATTAATGTTATTGTTATTAATATGACGACTAAAAACGACTCTCAAGACTTTGGTGACTTTTATGTCTTCTCCTTTTTCCTCTACTAAAGTGTTAGTCTTAATTAATTTAGTTTAGTTTCGGTTTTTCAAACATTTTATTTTAAAGCAAATTTTTGTTAAAGATTATTTATATCCAACTCTATAACGCGCTTATGGTTGGTCCTACAAGAAAAATGCAAATAACTATTTTGTAGGAAATTTTATCAGCTTGAATATTAAAAAAAAAAGATAAAAATTGATAGGAGTAACTGTTTTCGAGATATAAGCAAAAAACCAAATTGAAAACTGTAGCAGTTACTGAACAAAAATGTAATTCAGTTTTCAATGTTTGAGACGTAGACGAAAATGCAGCATTTAATAACGACTCTGAAGACTTCAGTAACTTTTAAGTCACCTCCATTTTCTTCTAATAAAGTATTGGACCCAATAAATTAAGTGTATTTTAAATCACAAGACATTTTTTGTTAAAGCACTTTTTTTTTAAATATTGATTATTTTCAAACTTATATCTCGCTTATGGTTAGTCCTACATGAAAAATGCAAAAAACTATTTTGTAGGAAATTTTATCAGCTTTAATTTTAGTAAAAAGATAAAAATTGATAGGAGTAACTGTTTTCGAGATATAAGCAAGAAACCAAAAAACTGTCACCTTAATTAAGCGTTTGCATTTAAGCAAATTTAGTACTATTAGTATTATTATTATTAATGTTATTGTTATTAATATGACGACTAAAGACGACTCTGAAGCATTTAGTGACTTTTATGTCTTCTCCTTTTTCCTCTACTAAAGTGTTAGACACAATTAATTTAGTTTAATTCCGGTTTTTCAAGCATTTTATTTTAAAGCTAATTTTTGTTAAATATTATTTATATCCAACTCTATAACTCGTTTATGCTTGGTCCTACAAGAAAAATGCAAATAACTATTTTGTAGGAAATTTTATCAGCTTTAATTTTAGTAAAAAAATAAAAATTGATAGGAGTAACTGTTTTCGAGATATAAGCAAGAAACCAAAAAACTGTCACCTTAATTAAGCGTTTGCATTTAAGCAAATTTAGTACTATTAGTATTATTATTATTAATGTTATTGTTATTAATATGACGACCAAAAACGACTCTGAAGACTTTGGTGCCTTTTATGTTTTCTCCTTTTTCCTATACTAAAGTGTTAGACTGAATTAATTTAGTTTAATTTAGGTTTTTCAAACATTTTATTTTAAAGCAAATTTTTGTTAAAGATTATTTATATCCAACTCTATAACTCGCTTATGGTTAGTCCTACAAAAGAAATGCACATAACTATTTTGTAGGAA
Source organism: Tribolium castaneum (assembly GCF_031307605.1). Classification (NCBI taxonomy): domain Eukaryota; kingdom Metazoa; phylum Arthropoda; class Insecta; order Coleoptera; family Tenebrionidae; genus Tribolium; species Tribolium castaneum. The sequence continues at coordinate 17,123,912 of NC_087397.1, forward strand.
ATTTTATCAGCTTTAATTTTGAAAGAAAGATAAAAATTGATAGGAGTAATTGTTTTCGAGATATAAGCAAAAAACCAAAGTGAAAACTGTTACAGTTACTAAACAAAAATGTAATTCAGTTTTCAATGTTTGAGACGAAGACGAAAATGCATTATTTAAAAACGACTCTGAAGACTTCAGTGACTTTTATGTCACCTCCTTTTTTCTCTACTAAAGTGTTAGACACAATTAATTTAGTTTAATTTCAGTATTTCAAACATTATATTTTAAAGCAAATTTTTGTTAAATATTATTTATATCCATCTTTATAACTCGCTTATACTTGGTCCTACAAGAAAAATGTTAATAACTATTTTGTAGGAAATTTAATCAGCTTTAATTTTAGTGATAAGATAAAAATTGATAGGAGTAATTGTTTTCGAGATATAAGCAAAAAACCAAAGTGAAAACTGTTACAGTTACTAAACAAAAATGTAATTCAGTTTTCAATGTTTGAGACGAAGACGAAAATGCATTATTTAAAAACGACTCTGAAGACTTCAGTGACTTTTATGTCTTCTCCTTTTTTCTCTACTAAAGTGTTAGACACAATTAATTTAGTTTAATTTCAGTATTTCAAACATTATATTTTAAAGCAAATTTTTGTTAAATATTATTTATATCCATCTTTATAACTCGCTTATACTTGGTCCTACAAGAAAAATGTTAATAACTATTTTGTAGGAAATTTAATCAGCTTTAATTTTAGTGATAAGATAAAAATTGATAGGAGTAACTGTTTTCGAGATATAAGCAAGAAACCAAAAAACTGTTACCTTAATAAAGCGCTTGCATATAAGCAAATTTAGTACTATTAGTATTATTATTATTAATGTTATTGTTATTAATATGACGACCAAAAACGACTCTGAAGACTTTGGTGCCTTTTATGTTTTCTCCTTTTTCCTATACTAAAGTGTTAGACTGAATTAATTTAGTTTAATTTAGGTTTTTCAAACATTTTATTTTAAAGCAAATTTTTGTTAAAGATTATTTATATCCAACTCTATAACTCGCTTATGGTTAGTCCTACAAAAGAAATGCACATAACTATTTTGTAGGAAATTTTATCAGCTTTAATTTTGAAAGAAAGATAAAAATTGATAGGAGTAATTGTTTTCGAGATATAAGCAAAAAACCAAAGTGAAAACTGTTACAGTTACTAAACAAAAATGTAATTCAGTTTTCAATGTTTGAGACGAAGACGAAAATGCATTATTTAAAAACGACTCTGAAGACTTCAGTGACTTTTATGTCACCTCCTTTTTCTTCTAATAAAGTATTGGACCCAATAAATTAAGTGTATTTTAAATCACAAGACATTTTCTGTTAAAGCACTTTTTTTTTAAATATTAATTATTTTCAAACTTATATCTCGCTTATGGTTAGTCCTACATAAAAAATGCAAATAACTATTTTGTAGGAAATTTTATCAGCTTTAATTTTAGTAAAAAGATAAAAATTGATAGGAGTAACTGTTTTCGAAATATAAGCAAGAAACTGTTACCTTAATTAAGCGCTTGCATATAAGCAAATTTAGTAATATTAGTATTATTATTATTAATGTTATTGTTATTAATATGACGACTAAAAACGACTCTCAAGACTTTGGTGACTTTTATGTCTTCTCCTTTTTCTTCTACTAAAGTGTTAGTCTTAATTAATTTAGTTTAGTTTCGGTTTTTCAAACATTTTATTTTAAAGCAAATTTTTGTTAAAGATTATTTATATCCAACTCTATAACGCGCTTATGGTTGGTCCTACAAGAAAAATGCAAATAACTATTTTGTAGGAAATTTTATCAGCTTGAATTTTAAAAAAAAGATAAAAATTGATAGGAGTAACAGTTTTCGAGATATAAGCAAAAAACCAATAAGAAAACTGTAACTGTTACTGAACAAAAATGTAATTCAGTTTTCAATGTTTGAGACAAAGACGAAAATGCAGCATTTAAAATCGACTCTGAAGACTTCAGTGACTTTTAGGTCACCTCCTTTTTCTTCTAATAAAGTATTGGACCCATTAAATTAAGTGTATTTTAAATCACAAGACATTTTCTGTTAAAGCACTTTTTTTTAAAATATTAATTATTTTCAAACTTACATCTCGCTTATGGTTAGTCCTACATGAAAAATGCAAATTACTATTTTGTAGGAAATTTTATCAGCTTTAATTTTAGTAAAAAGATAAAAATTAATAGGAGTAACTGTTTTTGAGATATAAGCAAGAAACCAAAAAACTGTTACCTTAATTAAGCGCTTTCATATAAGCAAATTTAGTACTAAAAACAACTCTGAAGACTTTGGTGACTTTTATGTCTTCTTCTTTTTCCTCTACTAAAGTGTTAGACCCAATTAATTTGGTTTAATATCGGTTTTTCGAACATTTTATTTTAAAGCAAATTTTTGTTAAAGATTATTTATATCCAACTCTATAACTCGCTTATGGTTGGTCCTACAAAAAAATGCAAAAAACTATTTTGTAGGAAATTTTATCAGCTTTAATTTTGAAAAAGAGATAAAAATTGATAGGAGTAACTGTTTTCGAGATATGAGCAAGAAACCAAAGAACTGTTACCTTAATTAAGCGTTTGCATTTAAGCAAATTTAGTACTATTAGTATTATTATTATTAATGTTATTGTTATTAATATGACGACTAAAGACGACTCTGAAACATTTAGTGACTTTTATGTTTTCTCCTTTTTCCTCTACTAAAGTGTTAGACACAATTAATTTAGTTTAATTCCGGTTTTTCAAGCATTTTATTTTAAAGCAAATTTTTGTTAAATATTATTTATATCCAACTCTATAACTCGTTTATGCTTGGTCCTACAAGAAAAATGCAAATAACTATTTTGTAGGAAATTTTATCAGCTTTAATTTTGAAAAAAAGATAAAAATTGATAGGAGTAACTGTTTTTTTGATATAAGCAAAAAACCAATACGAAAACTGTAACTGTTACTGAACAAAAATGTAATACAGTTTTCAATGTTTGAGACGAAGACGAAAATGCAGCATTTAAAATCGACTCTGAAAACTTCAGTGACTTATATGTCACCTCTTTTTTCTTCTAATTAAGTATTGGACCCAATAAATTAAGTGTATTTTAAATCACAAGACATTTTCTGTTAAAACTCATTTTTAATTATAAATTATTTTCAAACTTATATCTCGCTTATGGTTAGTTCTACATGAAAAATGCAAATAACTATTTTGTAGGAAATTTTATCACCTTTAATTTTGGTGAAATGGTAAAAATTGATAGGAGTAACTGTTTTCGAGATATAAGCAAAAAACAAAAAAACTGTTACCTTAATTAAGCGCTTGCATATAAGCAAATTTAGTACTACTAGTATTGTTATTATAAATGTTATTGTTATTAATATGACGACTAAAGACAACTCTAAGACTTTAGTGACTTTTATGTCTCCTCCTTTTTCCTCTACTAAAGTGTTAGACACAATTAATTTAGTTCAATTTTAGTTTTTCAAACATTTTATTTTAAAGCAAATTTTTGTTAAATATTAAAAACTACAAAATGGCTTAGATTGCCTAAAAACACAGATCACACATGATCTTTTGCATAGAAATGAGAAAACGCTCATGTAACACAAAATAAGCTCCATTTTTTCTTATTAAAAGTATTATTATTATTATTACTTTTATTACTATTATTATTATTATTATTATTATTATTATTATTATTGTTAATATTATTATTATTATTACTATTATTATTATTATTATTATTATTAAAATTATTATTATTATTATTATTATTATTATTGTTAACTTTTGTATAGTAAATGTTTTTATACCAGTTTTAAAATGAGTTATTAATTTTAGACAATTTCTTGCCTAAAAACACAGATCACAGATGATCTCTTGCATAGAAATGAGAAAACGCTCATATAACACAAAATAAGCTTCATTTTTGCTTAGAAAACTAAGCTTACTTTTATTACTACTATTATTATTTTTTTTATTATTATTATTATAATTACTATTATTTTTATTATTATTATTACTATTATTATTATTATTATTATTATTATTATTATTATTATTATTAATATTATTATTATTAAAAACCGATTATAACTTTTGTATAGTAAATGTTCTTATACCAGTTTTAAAATGAGTTATTAATTTTAGACAATTTCTTGCCTAAAAACACAGATCACAGATGATCTCTTGCATAGAAATGAGAAAACGCTCAGATTACACAAAATAAGCTTCATTTTTCTTTATTAAAAGTATTATTATTATTATTATTACATTGGTTACTATTACTATTATTATTATTATTATTATTATTATTATTATTATTATTATTATTATTATTATTATTATTATTATTATTTTTATTATTATTATTATTATTATTATTATTATTATTATTATTATTATTATTATTATTATTATTATTATTATTAACTTTTGTATAGTAAATGTTTTTATACCAGTTTTAAAATGAGTTATTAATTTTAGAAAATTTCTTGTCTAAAAACAGATCACAGATGATTTTTTGCATAGAAATTAGAAAACGCTCATATAACACACAAAATAAGCTTCATTTTTGCTTAGAAAACTAAGCTTACTTTTATTACTATTATTATTTTTATTATTATTATTATTATTATTATTATTATTATTATTATTATTATTGTTATTATTATTATTATTATTATTATTAAAAAATTATATTAAACAGACAGAAAACGTCGTATTCTGACACAAAAAAACGAATTACGTTATAGACTTGACGAGAGCGGCGTATCTCAGACTCTTATAGAACTCTTATAGGGTCAAAAAGTATCAGTTTGGATTAAATCAAATTATTTTTGTTAACTCTCAGTCTGAATTGTTCATCAGTTCAAACAAAAACGGCTTATTTTAGACGATCTTTTGCTTACATCGAACACACTAAAAACGTATTAATCTGGCATAAAAGAGCAATTTATTTATCACTTTGGATAAAGGCAGCTAATCCTATTTGTTTCATTGCTTAAAATATACAAAATGGTTAATAAATCTAACAAAAACGCTGTATTCTAGCACAAAATACTAATTACATTATAGTTTCGACGAGAATAGCTTATTTGGAATGATTCTATGCTTCCAAACGAGTAAATTTTTATTAAACAGATGCCAATCATCATGTTTTGTCCTATAAAGACATTTTATATTGCAGTTTGAATTAAAACAAAATATTTTCGTTGATTCTTTGTTAGAAGCAGCAAACCTAACATTAAAGAATCTGAAAACTTTGTATTCGGACACAAACCACCGAATTTTGTATCAGTTTAGACAAAAACGGTTGATTTTCGACAATATTTTGCTTTGAACAAGAAAACTTATATCAAACTGACTAAAAACGTCTTATTTTAGCACAAAACAAAAGATTTGCGTTATAGTCTTAACGAGAGCTGTTAATTTCAAACGGTTCTATGCTTTGAAACGAGTAAACTTTCACTGAACAGAGGAAAAACATCTTATTTCGCCTTTTAAAAACGATTCATGCCACAGTTAGGATAAAAGCCAATTATTTTCGTTAATTCATTGTTACAAACAAGAAACCTTACATCAAAGTAACTGAAAACCCCTTATTCAGGCACAGAAACGAGTAAACTTTTATTGGACAGATGCAAAATACTATATTACCACATAAATCGTTATTTTAAAGCAAAGTATTAGCTTTTGCACTTGTTCAATTAAAGTTTGCTTACTTCGAAGTATGTAATCGTCCGAAATAATTTTTTTTTGTCAAAACTATAACGTAATTTGTTTTTTGAGCTTGAATATAGAGTTTTCATTACGTTTTATAGTAGTTTACTCTACTCTAAGCATAGAATCAAACAGTGTAATCCGCTTTTGTTAAAACTGATACATAATTTGCTCTTATTTTCGAGAATAAGACGATTTCAATATGTTTGATAAAATTTTTCTTGTTTATAGCAAGGAATCGTTTAAAATAAGTTGTATTTGCCTAAACTGATACGTAATTCGATATTTGTGCATGGATACGAAGTTTTTAGTTTCTTTGACGTGAAATTTTTTGTTGCAAAAGGTAATAATTTGCTTTAAAACAACGCTTTATATGGTAATATGTGGTTTTGCATCTGCCCCATAAAAGTTCATTAGTTTCGAATCATAAAATCGTTTGAAATAAACAGTGCTGGTCAAAGCTATAACGTAAATTATTTCTTTGAGACGAAATTTAAAGTTTTCATTAAGTTTTATACAAGTTTACTCTATTCTAAGTAAAGGAGTAATCAGGATAAATTGCTTTTATCTAGAGTAATATATAATTTGCAGTTTTCAGCCAGAATAAGACGTTTTTAATCTTTTTAATATAAGTTTTTGTATTCAAAACAAAGGATCGTCTAAAGTAAGTAGTTTTTGTCCAGACTGAAACGTAATTCGAATTTCTGTGCCTGAATAAGGGGTTTTCAGTTACTTTGATGTAAGGTTTCTTGTTTGTAGCAATGAATTAACGAAAATAATTGGTTTTTATCCTAACTGTGGCATGAATCGTTTTTAAAAGGCGAAATAAGATGTTTTTCCTCTGTTCAGTGAAAGTTTACTCGTTTCAAAGCATAGAACCGTTTGAAATTAACAACTCTCGTTAAGACTATAACGCAGATTTTTTGTTTTGTGCTAAAATAAGACGTTTTTAGTCAGTTTGATATAAGTTTTCTTGTTCAAAGCAAAATATTGTCGAAAATCAACCGTTTTTGTCTAAACTGATACAAAATTCGGTGGTTTGTGTCCGAATACAAAGTTTTCAGATTCTTTAATGCTAGGTTTGCTGCTTCTAACAAAGAATCAACGAAAATATTTTGTTTTACTACAAACTGCAATATAAAATGTCTTTATAGGACAAAACATGATGTTTGGCATCTGTTTAATAAAAATTTACTCGTTTGGAAGCATAGAATCATTCCAAACAAGCTATTCTCGTCGAAACTATAATGTAATTAGTATTTTGTGCTAGAATACAGCGTTTTTGTTAGATTTATTAACAATTTTGTCTATTTTAAGCAATGAAACGAATAGGATTAGCTGCCTTTATCTAAAGTGATACATAAATTGCTCTTTTATGCCAGATTAATACGTTTTTAGTCTGTTCGATGTAAGTTTTCTTGTTCAAAGCAAAAGATCGTCTAAAATAGGCCGTTTTTGTTTGAACTGATGAACAACTGTTGACTGAGAGTCAACAAAAATAATTTGTTTTAATCCAAACTGATACTTTTTGACCCTATAAGAGTCCTATAAGAGTCCGAGATACGCCGTTCTCGGCAAGTCTATAACGTAATTCGTTTTTTTGTGTCAGAATACGACGTATTTTGTCTGTTTAATATAATTTTTTAATAATAATAATAATAATAACAATAATAATAATAATAATAATAATAATAATAATAATATTAAAAAATTAATAATAGTAATAAAAATAAGCTTTGTTTTCTAAGCAAAAATGAAGCTTATTTTGTGTGTTATATGAGTGTTTTCTCATTTCTATGCAAGAGATCATCTGTGATCTGTGTTTTTAGTCAAGAAATTGAATAAAATTAATAACTCATTTTAAAACTGGTATAAAAACATTTACTATACAAAAGTTAATAATAATAATAATAATAATGATAATACTTATAATAATGAATTTCTTTCTAAATTAAAGCTTAGTTTTTCTAAGCAAAAATGAAGCTTATTTTGTGTTATCTGAGCGTTTTCTCATTTCTATGCAGGAGATCATCTGTGATCTGTGTTTTTAGGCAAGAAATTGTCTAAAATTAATAACTCATTTTAAAACTGGTATAAAAACATTTACTATACAAAAGTTAAAATTGGTTTTTAGTAATAATAATATTAATAATAATAATAATAATAATAATAATAATAATAATAATAATAATAATAATAATAATAATAATAATAATAATAATAATAATAATAATAATAATAATAATAGTAGTAATAATAATAATAAAAATAATAATAATAGTAGTAATAAAAGTAAGCTTAGTTTTATAAGCAAAAATGAAGCTTATTTTGTGTTATAGGAGCGTTTTCTCATTTCTATGCAAGTCTTAGAGTTGTCTTTAGTCGTCATATTAATAACAATAACATTTATAATAACAATACTAGTAGTACTAAATTTGCTTATATGCAAGCGCTTAATTAAGGTAACAGTTTTTTGGTTTCTGCTTATAGCTCGAAAACAGTTACTCCTATAAATTTGACTAATCATAAGCGAGATATAAGTTTGAAAATAATCAATATTTAAAAAAAAAGTGCTTTAACAAAAAATGTCTTGTGATTTAAAATACACTTAATTTATTGGGTCCAATACTTTATTAGAAAAAAAAGGAGGTGACTTAAAAGTCACTGAAGTCTTCAGAGTCGTTTTTAAATGCTGCATTTTCGTCTACGTCTCAAACATTGAAAACTGAATTACATTTTTGTTCAGTAACTGTTACAGTTTTCACTTTGGTTTTTTGCTTATATCTCGAAAACAGTTACTCCTATAAATTTTTATCTTTCCTTCAAAATTAAAGCTGATAAAATTTTCTACAAAATAGTTTTTAGCATTTTTTTTGTAGGACCAACCATAAGCGAGTTATAGACTTGGATATAAATAATCTTTAACAAAAATTTGCTTTAAAATAAAATGTTTGAAAAACCGAAATTAAACTAAATTAATTGGGTCTAACACTTTAGTAGAGGAAAAAGGAGGAGACGTAAAAGTCACCAAAGTCTTCAGAGTCGTTTTTAATCGTCATATTAATAACAATAACATTAATAATAATACTAATAGTACTAAATTTGCTTATATGCAAGCGCTTTATTAAGGTAACAGTTTTTTGGTTTCTTGCTTATATCTCGAAAACAGTTACTCCTATCAATTTTTATCTCTTTTTCTAAATTAAAGCTGATAAAATTTCCTACAAAATAGTTATTTGCATTTTTTTGTAGGACCAACCATAAGCGAGTTATAGAGTTGGATATAAATAATCTTTAACAAAAATTTGCTTTAAAATAAAATGTTTGAAAAACCGATATTAAACCAAATTAATTGGGTCTAACACTTTAGTAGAGGAAAAAGGAGAAGACATAAAAGTCACCAAAGTCTTCAGAGTTGTTTTTAGTACTAAATTTGCTTATATGCAAGAGCTTAATTAAGGTAACAGTTTTTTGGTTTCTTGCTTATATCTCGAAAACAGTTACTCCAATTAATTTTTATCTTTTTACTAAAATTAAAGCTGATAAAATTTCCTACAAAATAGTAATTTGCATTTTTTATGTAGGACTAACCATAAGCGAGATGTAAGTTTGAAAATAATTAATATTTAAAAAAAAAGTGCTTTAACAGAAAATGTCTTGTGATTTAAAATACACTTAATTTAATGGGTCCAATACTTTATTAAAAGAAAAAGGAGGTGACATAAAAGTCACTGAAGTCTTCAGAGTCGATTTTAAATGCTGCATTTTCGTCTTTGTCTCAAACATTGAAAACTGAATTACATTTTTGTTCAGTAACAGTTACAGTTTTCTTATTGGTTTTTTGCTTATATCTCGAAAACAGTTACTCCTATCAATTTTTATCTTCTTTTCGAAATTCAAGCCGATAAAATTTTCTACAAAATAGTTACTTGCATTTTTCTTGTAGGACCAACCATAAGCGAGTTATAGAGTTGGATATAAATAATCCTTAACAAAAATTTGCTTTAAAATAAAATGTTTGAAAAACCTAAATTAAACTAAATTAATTGAGTCTAACACTTTAGTATAGGAAAAAGGAGAAGACATAAAAGTCACCAAAGTCTTCAGAGTCGTTTTTGGTCGTCATATTAATAACAATAACATTAATAATAATAATACTAATAGTACTAAATTTGCTTATAAGCAAACGCTTTATTAAGGTAACAGTTTTTTGGTTTCTTGCTTATAACTCGAAGACAGTTACTCCTATCAATTTTTATCTTTTTACTAAAATTAAAGCTGATAAAATTTCCTACAAAATAGTTATTTGCATTTTTCTTGTAGGACCAAGTATAAGCGAGTTATAAAATGGATATAAATAATATTTAACAAAAATTTGCTTTAAAATAAAATGTTTGAAATACTGAAATTAAACTAAATTAATTGTGTCTAACACTTTAGTAGAGGAAAAAGGAGAAGACATAAAAGTCACTAAAGGTTTCAGAGTCGTCTTTAATCGTCATACTAATAACAATAACATTAATAATAATAATACTAATAGTACTAAATTTGCTTGTATGCAAACGCTTAATTAAGGTGACAGTTTTTTGGTTTCTTGCTTATATCTCGAAAACAGTTACTCCTATCAATTTTTATCTTTATACTAAAATTAAAGCTGATAAAATTTCCTACAAAATAGTTATTTGCATTTTTTATGTAGGACTAACCATAAGCGAGATATAAGTTTGAAAATAATTAATATTTAAAAAAAAAGTGCTTTCACAAAAAATGTCTTGTGATTTAAAATACACTTAATTTATTGGATCCAATACTTTATTAGAAGAAAAAGGAGGTGACTTAAAAGTCACTGAAGTCTTCAGAGTCGTTTTTAAATGCTGCATTTTCGTCTACGTCTCAAACATTGAAAACTGAATTACATTTTTGTTCAGTAACTGTTACAGTTTTCACTTTGGTTTTTTGCTTATATCTCGAAAACAGTTACTCCTATAAATTTTTATCTTTCCTTCAAAATTAAAGCTGATAAAATTTCCTACAAAATAGTTATATGCATTTTTTTTGTAGGACCAACCATAATCGAGTTATAGAGTTGGATATAAATAATCTTTAACAAAAATTTGCTTTAAAATAAAATGTTTGAAATACTGAAATTAAACTAAATTAATTGTGTTTAACACTTTAGTAGAGGAAAAAGGAGAAGACATAAAAGTCACTAAAGGTTTCAGAGTCGTCTTTAATCGTCATACTAATAACAATAACATTAATAATAATAATACTAATAGTACTAAATTTGCTTACATGCAAACGCTTAATTAAGGTAACAGTTTTTTGGTTTCTTGCTTATATCTCGAAAACAGTTACTTATATCAATTTTTATCTTTTCACTAAAATTAAAGCTGATAAAATTTCCTACAAAATAGTTATTTGCATTTTTCATGTAAGACTAACCATAAGCGAGATATAAGTTTAAAAATTATTAATATTTAAAAAAAAGTGTTTTAACAGAAAATGTCTTGTGATTTAAAACACACTTATTTTATTGGGTCCAATACTTTATTAGAAGAAAAAGGAGGTGACATAAAAGTCGCTGAAGTCTTCAGAGTCGTTTTTAAATGCTGCATTTTTGTCTTCGTCTCAAACATTGAAAACTGAATTACATTTTTGTTCAGTAACTGTAACAGTTTTCACTTTGGTTTTTTGCTTATACCTCGAAAACAATTACTCCTATCAATTTTTATCTTCCTTTCAAAATTAAAGCTGATAAAATTTTCAACAAAATAGTTATTTGCATTTCTTTTGTAAGACCAACCATAAGCGAGTTATAGAGTTGGATATAAATAATCTTTAACAAAAATTAGCTTTAAAATAAAATGTTTGAAAAACTGAAATTAAACTAAATTAATTGTGTCTAACACTTTAGTAAAAAACAAAGAAAAAGACATAAAAGTCACCAAAGTCTTCAGAGTCGTTTTTAGTCGTCATATTAATAACAATAACATTAATAATAATAATACTAATAGTACTAAATTTGCTTAGATGCAAACGCTTAATTAAGGTAACAGTTTTTTGGTTTCTTGCTTATATCTCGAAAACAGTTACTCCTATCAGTTTTTATCTTTTTACTATAATTAAAGCTGATAAAATTTCCTACAAAATAGTTATTTGCATTTTTCATGTAGGACTAACCATAAGCGAGATATATGTTTGAAAATAATTAATATTTAAAAAAAAAGTGCTTTAACAGAAAATGTCTTGTGATTTAAAATACATTTAATTTATTGGGTCCAATACATTATTAGAAGAAAAAGGAGGTGACAGTAAATGCTGCATTTTCGTCTTCGTCTCAAACATTGAAAACTAAATCACATTTTTGTTCAGTAACTTACAGTTTTCTTATTGGTTTTTTGCTTATATCTCGAAAACAGTTACTCCTATCAATTTTTATCTTTTTTTCAAAATTCAAGCTGATAAAATTTCCTACAAAATAGTTATTTGCATTTTTCTTGTAGGACCAACCATAAGCGAGTTATAGAGTTGGATATAAATAATCTTTAACAAAAATTTGCTTTAAAATAAAATGTTTGAAAAACCGAAATTAAACTAAATTAATTAAGACTAACACTTTAGTAGAGGAAAAAGGAGAAGACATAAAAGTCACCAAAGTCTTGAGAGTCGTTTTTAGTCCTCATATTAATAACAATAACATTAATAATAATAATACTAATATTACTAAATTTGCTTATATGCAAGCGCTTAATTAAAGTAACAGTTTCTTGCTTATATCTCGAAAACAGTTCCTTCTATCAATTTTTATTTTTTTACTAAAATTAAAGCTGATAAAATTTCCTACAAAATAGTTATTTGCATTTTTCTTGTAGGACCAAGTATAAGCGAGTTATAAAGATGGATATAAATTATATTTAACAAAAATTTGCTTTAAAATAAAATGTTTGAAAAACCTAAATTAAACTAAATTAATTGAGTCTAACACTTTAGTATAGGAAAAAGGAGAAAACATAAAAGTCACCAAAGTTTTCAGAGTCGTTTTTGGTCGTCATATTAATAACAATAACATTAATAATAATAATACTAATAGTACTAAATTTGCTTATATGCAAGCGCTTTATTAAGGTAACAGTTTTTTGGTTTCTTGCTTATATCTCGAAAACAGTTACTCCTATCAATTTTTATCTTTTTACTAAAATTAAAGCTGATAAAATTTCCTACAAAATAGTTATTTGCATTTTTCATGTAAGGCAAACCATAAGCGAGATATAAGTTTGAAAATAATTAATATTTAAAAAAAAAGTGCTTTAACAGAAAATGTCTTGTGATTTAAAATACACTTAATTTATTGGGTCCAATACATTATTAGAAGAAAAAGGAGGTGACATAAGAGTCACTGAAGTTTTCAGAGTCGATTTTAAATGCTGCATTTTCGTCTTCGTCTCAAACATTGAAAACTAAATTACATTTTTGTTCAGTAACAGTTACAGTTTTCTTATTGGTTTTTTGCTTATATCTCAGAAACAGTTACTCCTATCAATTTTTATCTTTTTTTCAAAATTAAAGCTGATAAAATTTCCTACAAAATAGTTATTTGCATTTTTCTTGGAGGACCAACCATAAGCGAGTTATAGAGTTAGATACAAATAATCATTAACAAAAATTCTCTTTAAAGTAAAATGTTTGAAAAACCGAAATTAAACTAAATTAATTGGGTCTAACACTTGTAGTAGAAGAAAAAGGAAAAGACATAAAAGTCACCTAAGTCTTCAGAGTCGTTTTTAGTCGTCATATTAATAACAATAACATTAATAATAATAATACTAATAGTACCAAATTTGCTTATGTGCAAGCGCTTAATTAAGGTACATTTTCTGTTAAAGCACTTTTTTTTAAATATTAATTATTTTCAAACTTACATCTCGCTTATGGTTAGTCCTACATAAAAAATGCAAATTACTATTTTGTAGGAAATTTTATCAGCTTTAATTTTAGTAAAAAGATAAAAATTAATAGGATTAACTGTTTTCGAGATATAAGCAAGAAACCAAAAAACTGTAACCTTAATTAAGCGCTTGCATATAAGCAAATTTAGTACTAAAAACCACTCTGAAGACTTTGGTGACTTTTATGTCTTCTCCTTTTTCCTCTACTAAAGTGTTAGACCCAATTAATTTGGTTTAATATCGGTTTTTCAAACATTTTATTTTAAAGAAAATTTTTGTTAAAGATTATTAATATCAAACTCTATAACTCGCTTATGGTTAGTCTTACAAAAGAAATGCACATAACTATTTTGTAGGAAATTTTATCAGCTTGAATTTTGAAAAAAAGATAAAAATTGATAGGAGTAACTGTTTTCGAGATATAAGCAAAAAACCAATAAGAAAACTGTAACTGTTACTGAACAAAAATGTAATTCAGTTTTCAATGTTTGAGACGTAGACGAAAATGCAGCATTTAAAAACGACTCTAAAGACTTCAGTAACTTTTAAGTCACCTCCTTTTTCTTCTATTAAAGTATTGGACCCAATAAATTAAGTGTATTTTAAATCACAAGACATTTTTTGTTAAAGCACTTTTTTTTTAAATATTGATTATTTTCAAACTTATATCTCGCTTATGGTTAGTCCTACATGAAAAATGCAAAAAACTATTTTGTAGGAAATTTTATCAGCTTTAATTTTAGTAAAAAGATAAAAATTGATAGGAGTAACTGTTTTCGAGATATAAGCAAGAAACCAAAAAACAGTCACCTTAATTAAGCGTTTGCATACAAGCAAATTTAGTACTATTAGTATTATTATTATTAATGTTATTGTTATTAGTATGACGATTAAAGACGACTCTGAAACCTTTAGTGACTTTTATGTCTCCTCCTTTTTCCTCTACTAAGGTGTTAGACACAATTAATTTAGTTTAATTTCAGTATTTCAAACATTTTATTTTAAAGCAAATTTTTGTTAAATATTATTTATATCCATCTTTATAACTCGCTTATACTTGGTCCTAAAGAAAAATGCAAATAACTATTTTGTAGGAAATTTTATCAGCTTTAATTTTAGTAAAAAGATAAAAATTGATAGGAGTAATTGTTTTCGAAATATAAGCAAGAAACTGTTACCTCAACTAAGCGCTTGCATATAAGCAAATTTAGTAATATTAGTATTATTATTATTAATGTTATTGTTATTAATATGACGACTAAAAACGACTCTCAAGACTTTGGTGACTTTTATGTCTTCTCCTTTTTCCTCTACTAAAGTGTTAGTCTTAATTAATTTAGTTTAGTTTCGGTTTTTCAAACATTTTATTTTAAAGCAAATTTTTGTTAAAGATTATTTATATCCAACTCTATAACGCGCTTATGGTTAGTTCTACAAGAAAAATGCAAATAACTATTTTGTAGGAAATTTTATCAGCTTGAATATTAAAAAAAAAAGATAAAAATTGATAGGAGTAACTGTTTTCGAGATATAAGCAAAAAACCAAATTGAAAACTGTAGCAGTTACTGAACAAAAATGTAATTCAGTTTTCAATGTTTGAGACGTAGACGAAAATGCAGCATTTAATAACGACTCTGAAGACTTCAGTAACTTTTAAGTCACCTCCTTTTTCTTCTAATAAAGTATTGGACCCAATAAATTAAGTGTATTTTAAATCACAAGACATTTTTTGATAAAGCACTTTTTTTTTAAATATTGATTATTTTCAAACTTATATCTCGCTTATGGTTAGTTCTACATGAAAAATGCAAAAAACTATTTTGTAGGAAATTTTATCAGCTTTAATTTTAGTAAAAAGATAAAAATTGATAGGAGTAACTGTTTTCGAGATATAAGCAAGAAACCAAAAAACTGTCACCTTAATTAAGCGTTTGCATTTAAGCAAATTTAGTACTATTAGTATTATTATTATTAATGTTATTGTTATTAATATGACGACTAAAGACGACTCTGAAGCATTTAGTGACTTTTATGTCTTCTCCTTTTTCCTCTACTAAAGTGTTAGACACAATTAATTTAGTTTAATTCCGGTTTTTCAAGCATTTTATTTTAAAGCTAATTTTTGTTAAATATTATTTATATCCAACTCTATAACTCGTTTATGCTTGGTCCTACAAGAAAAATGCAAATAACTATTTTGTAGGAAATTTTATCAGCTTTAATTTTAGTAAAAAAATAAAAATTGATAGGAGTAACTGTTTTCGAGATATAAGCAAGAAACCAAAAAACTGTCACCTTAATTAAGCGTTTGCATTTAAGCAAATTTAGTACTATTAGTATTATTATTATTAATGTTATTGTTATTAATATGACGACTAAAGACGACTCTGAAGCATTTAGTGACTTTTATGTCTTCTCCTTTTTCCTCTACTAAAGTGTTAGACACAATTAATTTAGTTTAATTTCAGTATTTCAAACATTATATTTTAAAGCAAATTTTTGTTAAATATTATTTATATCCATCTTTATAACTCGCTTATACTTGGTCCTACTAGAAAAATGCTAATAACTATTTTGTAGGAAATTTAATCAGCTTTAATTTTAGTGAAAAGATAAAAATTGATAGGAGTAACTGTTTTCGAGATATAAGCAAGAAACCAAAAAACTGTTACCTTAATAAAGCGCTTGCATATAAGCAAATTTAGTACTATTAGTATTATTATTATTAATGTTATTGTTATTAATATGACGACCAAAAACGACTCTGAAGACTTTGGTGCCTTTTATGTTTTCTCCTTTTTCCTATACTAAAGTGTTAGACTGAATTAATTTAGTTTAATTTAGGTTTTTCAAACATTTTATTTTAAAGCAAATTTTTGTTAAAGATTATTTATATCCAACTCTATAACTCGCTTATGGTTAGTCCTACAAAAGAAATGCACATAACTATTTTGTAGGAAATTTTATCAGCTTTAATTTTGAAAGAAAGATAAAAATTGATAGGAGTAATTGTTTTCGAGATATAAGCAAAAAACCAAAGTGAAAACTGTTACAGTTACTAAACAAAAATGTAATTCAGTTTTCAATGTTTGAGACGAAGACGAAAATGCATTATTTAAAAACGACTCTGAAGACTTCAGTGACTTTTATGTCACCTCCTTTTTCTTCTAATAAAGTATTGGACCCAATAAATTAAGTGTATTTTAAATCACAAGACATTTTCTGTTAAAGCACTTTTTTTTTAAATATTAATTATTTTCAAACTTATATCTCGCTTATGGTTAGTCCTACATAAAAAATGCAAATAACTATTTTGTAGGAAATTTTATCAGCTTTAATTTTAGTAAAAAGATAAAAATTGATAGGAGTAACTGTTTTCGAAATATAAGCAAGAAACTGTTACCTTAATTAAGCGCTTGCATATAAGCAAATTTAGTAATATTAGTATTATTATTATTAATGTTATTGTTATTAATATGACGACTAAAATCGACTCTCAAGACTTTGGTGACTTTTATGTCTTCTCCTTTTTCTTCTACTAAAGTGTTAGTCTTAATTAATTTAGTTTAGTTTCGGTTTTTCAAACATTTTATTTTAAAGCAAATTTTTGTTAAAGATTATTTATATCCAACTCTATAACGCGCTTATGGTTGGTCCTACAAGAAAAATGCAAATAACTATTTTGTAGGAAATTTTATCAGCTTGAATTTTAAAAAAAAGATAAAAATTGATAGGAGTAACTGTTTTCGAGATATAAGCAAAAAAACAATAAGAAAACTGTAACTGTTACTGAACAAAAATGTAATTCAGTTTTCAATGTTTGAGACAAAGACGAAAATGCAGCATTTAAAATCGACTCTGAAGACTTCAGTGACTTTTAGGTCACCTCCTTTTTCTTCTAATAAAGTATTGGACCCATTAAATTAAGTGTATTTTAAATCAAGACATTTTCTGTTAAAGCACTTTTTTTTTAAAATATTAATTATTTTCAAACTTACATCTCGCTTATGGTTAGTCCTACATGAAAAATGCAAATTACTATTTTGTAGGAAATTTTATCAGCTATAATTTTAGTAAAAAGATAAAAATTAATAGGAGTAACTGTTTTTGAGATATAAGCAAGAAACCAAAAAACTGTTACCTTAATTAAGCGCTTTCATATAAGCAAATTTAGTACTAAAAACAACTCTGAAGACTTTGGTGACTTTTATGTCTTCTTCTTTTTCCTCTACTAAAGTGTTAGATCCAATTAATTTGGTTTAATATCGGTTTTTCGAACATTTTATTTTAAAGCAAATTTTTGTTAAAGATTATTTATATCCAACTCTATAACTCGCTTATGGTTGGTCCTACAAAAAAATGCAAAAAACTATTTTGTAGGAAATTTTATCAGCTTTAATTTTGAAAAAGAGATAAAAATTGATAGGAGTAACTGTTTTCGAGATATGAGCAAGAAACCAAAGAACTGTTACCTTAATTAAGCGTTTGCATTTAAGCAAATTTAGTACTATTAGTATTATTATTATTAATGTTATTGTTATTAATATGACGACTAAAGACGACTCTGAAACATTTAGTGACTTTTATGTCTTCTCCTTTTTCCTCTACTAAAGTGTTAGACACAATTAATTTAGTTTAATTCCGGTTTTTCAAGCATTTTATTTTAAAGCAAATTTTTGTTAAATATTATTTATATCCAACTCTATAACTCGTTTATGCTTGGTCCTACAAGAAAAATGCAAATAACTATTTTGTAGGAAATTTTATCAGCTTTAATTTTAGTAAAAAGATAAAAATTGAAATTGATAGGAGTAACTGTTTTCGAAATACAAGCAAGAAACTGTTACCTTAATTAAGCGCTTGCATATAAGCAAATTTAGTAATATTAGTATTATTATTATTAATGTTATTGTTATTAATATGACGACTAAAGACGACTCTGAAACATTTAGTGACTTTTATGTCTTCTCCTTTTTCCTCTACTAAAGTGTTAGACACAATTAATTTAGTTAAATTCCGGTTTTTCAAGCATTTTATTTTAAAGCAAATTTTTGTTAAATATTATTTATATCCAACTCTATAACTCGTTTATGCTTGGTCCTACAAGAAAAATGTAAATAACTATTTTGTTGGAAATTTTATAAGCTTTAATTTAGGAAGAATGATAAAATTTGATAGGAGTAACTGTTTTCGAGATATAAGCAAAAAATCAATAAGAAAACTGTAACTGTTACTGAACAAAAATGTAATTCAGTTTTCAATGTTTGAGACGAAGACGAAAATGCAGCATTTACTGTCACCTCCTTTTTCTTCTAATTAAGTATTGGACTCAATAAATTAAGTGTATTTTAAATCACAAGACATTTTCTGTTAAAACACTTTTTTTTTAATTATTAATTATTTTCAAACTTATATCTCGCTTATGGTTAGTTCTATATGAAAAATGCAAATAACTATTTTGTAGGAAATTTTATCACCTTTAATTTTGGTAAAAAGTTAAAAATTGATAGAAGTAACTGTTTTCGAGATATAAGCAAAAAACAAAAAACTGTTACCTTAATTAAGCGCTTGCATATAAGCAAATTTAGTACTACTAGTATTGTTATTATAAATGTTATTGATATTAATATGACGACTAAAGACAACTCTAAGACTTTAGTGACTTTTATGTCTCCTCCTTTTTCCTTTACTAAAGTGTTAGACACAATTAATTTAGTTTAATTTCAGTTTTTCAAACATTTTATTTTAAAGCAAATTTTTGTTAAATTTTAAAAACTATAAAATGGCTTAGATTGCCTAAAAACACAGATCACACATGATCTATTGCATTGAATTGAGAAAACGCTCATCTAACACAAAATAAGCTTCATTTTTGCTTAGAAAACTAAGCTTACTTTTATTACTACTATTATTATTACTATTATTTTTATTATTATTATTACTATTATTATTATTATTATTATTATTATTATTATTATTATTATTATTATTATTAATATTATTATTATTAAAAACCGATTATAACTTTTGTATAGTAAATGTTTTTATACCAGTTTTAAAATGAGTTATTAATTTTAGACAATTTCTTGCCTAAAAACACAGATCACAGATGATCTCTTGCATAGAAATGAGAAAACGCTCATATAACACAAAATAAGCTTCATTTTTGCTTAGAAAACTAAGCTTACTTTTATTACTACTATTATTATTATTTTTATTATTATTATTATTACTATTATTTTTATTATTATTACTATTATTATTATTATTATTATTAATATTATTATTAAAAACCGATTATAACTTTTGTATAGTAAATGTTTTTATACCAGTTTTAAAATGAGTTATTAATTTTAGACAATTTCTTGCCTAAAAACACAGATCACAGATGATCTCTTGCATAGAAATGAGAAAACGCTCGTATAACACAAAATAAGCTTCATTTTTGCTTAGAAAACTAAGCTTACTTTTATTACTACTATTATTATTATTTTTATTATTATTATTATTATTACTATTATTTTTATTATTATTATTACTATTATTATTATTATTATTATTATTATTATTATTATTATTATTATTAATATTATTATTATTAAAACCGATTATAACTTTTGTATAGTAAATGTTTTTATACCATTTTAAAATGAGTTATTAATTTTAGACAATTTCTTGCCTAAAAACACAGATTACAGATGATCTCTTGCATAGAAATGAGAAAACGCTCAGATAACACAAAATAAGCTTCATTTTTGCTTAGAAAAACTAAGCTTTAATTTAGAAAGAAATTCATTATTATAAGTATTATTATTATTATTATTTACTACTATTATTATTATTATTATTATTATTATTGTTATTACTATTATTATTATTATTATTATTGTTTATATTATTATTATTATTATTATTAAAAACCGATTAAAACTTTTGTATAGTAAATGTTTTTATACCAGTTTTAAAATGAGTGATTTACTTTAGACAATTTTTTGCCTAAAAACTATAAAATGGCTTAGATTGCCTAAAAACACAGATCACCCATGATCTTTTGCATAGAAATGAGAAAACGCTCATGTAACACACAAAATAAGCTTCATTTTTCCTTAATAAAAGTATTAATATTATTATTACTTTTGTTACTATTACTATTATTATTATTATTATTATTATTGTCATTATTATTATTATTATTATTAAAAAATTATATTAAACAGGCAGAAAACGTCGTATTCTGACACAAAAATACGAATTACGTTATAGACTTGACGAGAACGGCGTATCTCGGATTCTTATAGGACTCTTATAGGGTCAAAAATTATCAGTTTGGATTAAAACAAATTATTTTTGTTGACTCTCAGTCTGAATTGTTTATCAGTTCAAACAAAAACGGCTTATTTTAGACGATCTTTTGCTTTGAACAAGAAAACTTATATCGAACAGACTAAAAACGTATTAATCTGGCATAAAAGAGCAATTTATGTATCACTTTGGATAAAGGCAGCTAATCCTATTCGTTTCATTGCTTAAAATAGACAAAATCGTTAATAAATCTAACAAAAACGCTGTATTCTAGCACAAAATACTAATTACATTATAGTTTCGACGAGAATAGCTTATTTGGAATGATTCTATGCTTCCAAACGAGTAAATTTTTATTAAACAGATGCCAAACATCATGTTTTGTCTTATAAAGACATTTTATATTGCAGTTTGTATTAAAACAAAATATTTTCGTTGATTCTTTGTTAGAACAGCAAACCTTACATTAAAGAATCTGAAAACTTTGTATTCGGACACAAACCACCGAATTTTGTATCAGTTTAGACAAAAACGGTTGATTTTCGACAATATTTTGCTTTGAACAAGAAAACTTATATCAAACTGACTAAAAACGTCTTATTTTAGCACAAAACAAAAGATCTGCGTTATAGTCTTAACGAGAGCTGTTAATTTCAAACAGTTCTATGCTTTGAAACGAGTAAACTTTCACTGAACTGAGGAAAAACATCTTATTTCGCCTTTTAAAAACGATTCATGCCACAGTTAGGATGAAAACCAATTATTTTCGTTAATTCATTGTTACAAACAAGAAACCTTACATCAAAGTAACTGAAAACCCCTTATTCAGGCACAGAAATTCGAATTACGTTTCAGTCTGGACAAAAACTGCTTACTTTAGACGATCCTTTGTTTTGAATACAAAAACTTACATTAAAAAGATTAAAACGTCTTATTCTGGCTGAAAACTGCAAATTATGTATTACTTTGAATAAAAGCAGTTTATCCTGATTACTCCTTTGCTTAGAATAGAGCAAACTTGTATAAAACTTAATGAAAACTTTAAATTTCGTCTCAAAGAAATAATCTACGTTATAGTTTTGACCAGAACTGTTAATTTCAAACGATTTTATGCCCCCAAACGAGAAAACTTTCACTAAACAGATGCCAAACGTCTTAGATCGTTTTATAAAAACGACATGTTACAGTTTAAACAAAAACAAATTATTTTCGTTGTTGTTGTGTCAAAATAATTTATTTCGAATGATTCAATGGAGCGAAACGAGTAAACTTTTATAGGACAGATGCAAAATACCATATTACCACATAAATCGTTATTTTAAAGCAAAGTATTAGCTTTTGCACTTGTTCAATTAAAGTTTGCTTACTTCGAAGTATGTAATCGTCCGAAATAATTTTTTTTTTGTCAAAACTATAACGTAATTTGTTCTTTTGAGCCTGAATATAGAGTTTTCATTACGTTTTATAGTAGTTTACTCTACTCTAAGCATAGAATCAAACAGAGTAATCCGCTTTTGTTAAAGCTGATACATAATTTGCTCTTATTTTCGAGAATAAGACGTTTTCAATATGTTTGATAAAATTTTTTTTGTTTATAGCAAGGAATCGTTTAAAATAATCTGTATTTGCCTAAACTGATACGTAATTCGATATTTGTGCATGGATACGAAGTTTTCAGTTTCTTTGACGTGAAATTTCTTGTTGCAAAAGGTAATAATTTGCTTTAAAACAACGCTTTATATGGTAATATGTGGTTTTGCATCTGCCCCATAAAAGTTCATTAGTTTCGAATCATAAAATCGTTTGAAATAAACAGTGCTGGTCAAAACTATAACGTAATTTATTTCTTTGAGACGAAATTTAAAGTTTTCATTAAGTTTTATACAAGTTTACTCTATTCTAAGTAAAGGAGTAATCAGGATAAATAGCTTTTATCTAGAGTAATGTATAATTTGCAGTTTTCAGCCAGAATAAGACGTTTTTAATCTTTTTAATGTAAGTTTTTGTATTCAAAACAAAGGATCGTCTAAAGTAAACAGTTTTTGTCCAGACTGAAACGTAATTCGAATTTCTGTGCCTAAATAAGGGGTTTTCAGTTTCTTTGATGTAAGGTTTCTTGTTTGTAACAATGAATTAACGAAAATTGGTTTTTATCCAAACTGTGGCATGAATCGTTTTTAAAAGGCGAAATAAGATGTTTTTCCTCTGTTCAGTGAAAGTTTACTCGTTTCAAAGCATAGAACCGTTTGAAATTAACAGCTCTCGTTAAGACTATAAAGCAAATCTTTTGTTTTGTGCTAAAATAAGACGTTTTTAGTCTGTTTGATATAAGTTTTCTTGTTCAAAGCAAAATATTGTCGAAAATCAACCGTTTTTGTCTAAATTGATACAAAATTCGGTGGTTTGTGTCCGAATACAAAGTTTTCAGATTCTTAAATGTTAGGTTTGCTGCTTCTAACAAAGGATCAACGAAAATATTTTGTTTTAATACAAACTGCAATATAAAATGTTTTTATAGGACAAAACATGATGTTTGACATCTGTTTAATAAAAATTTACTCGTTTGGAA
>NC_087397.1:17150000-17162500 GCF_031307605.1 Tribolium castaneum
AAACCAAAAAACTGTTACCTTAATTAAGCGCTTGCATATAAGCAAATTTAGTACTAAAAACAACTCTGAAGACTTTGGTGACTTTTATGTCTTCTCCTTTTTCCTCTACTAAAGTGTTAGACCCAATTAATTTAGTTTAATATCGGTTTTTCAAACATTTTATTTTAAAACAAATTTTTGTTAAAGATTATTTATATTCAACTCTATAACTCGCTTATGGTTGGTCCTATAAAAAAAATGCAATTAACTATTTTGTGGGAAATTTTATCAGCTTTAATTTTGAAAAAAAGATAAAAATTGATAGGAGTAACTGTTTTCGAGATATAAGCAAAAAACCAAAAAACTGTTACCTTAATTAAGCGTTTGCATATAAGCAAATTTAGTACTATTAGTATTATTATTAATGTTATTGTTATTAATATGACGATTAAAGACGACTTTGAAACCTTTAGAGACTTTTATGTCTTCTCCTTTTTCCTCCACTAAAGTGTTAGACACAATTAATTTAGTTTAATTACAGTTTTTCAAACATTTTATTTTAAAGCAAATTTTTGTAAGATATTATTTATATCCATCTCTATAACTCGCTTATGCTTGGTTCTACAAGAAAAATGCAAATATCTACTTTGTTGGAAATTTTATCAGCTTTAATTTTGAAAGAAAGATAAAATTTGATAAGTGTAACTGTTTTCGAGATTTAAGCAAAAAACCAAGAAGAAAACTGTAACTGTTACTGAACAAAAATGTAATTCAGTTTTCAATGTTTGAGACGATGACAAAAATGCAGCATTTAAAAACGACTCTGAAGACTTCAGTGACTTTTATGTCACCTCCTTTTTCTTCTAATAAAGTATTGGACCCAATAAATTAAATGTATTTTAAATCACAAGGCATTTTCTGTTAAAGCACATTTGTTTTAAATATTAATTATTTTCAAACTTATATCTCGCTTATGGTTAGTCCTACATGAAAAATGCAAATAACTAATTTGTAGGAAATTTTATCAGCTTTAATTTTAGTAAAAAGATAAAAATTGATAGGAATAACTGTTTTCGAGATATAAACAAGAAACCAAAAAACTGTTACCTTAATTAAGCGCTTGCATATAAGCAAATTTAGTACTATTAGTATTATTATTATTGATGTTATTGTTATTAATATGACGACTAAAAACGACTCTGAAGACTTTGGTGACTTTTATGTCTTCCCCTTTTTCCTATACTAATGTGTTAGACTCAATTAATTTAGTTTAATTTCGGTTTTTCAAACATTTTATTTTAAAGCAAATTTTTGTTAAAGATTATTTATATCCAACTCTATAACTCGCTTATGGTTGGTCTTACAAAAGAAATGCAATTAACTATTTTGTAGGAAATTCTATCAGCTTTAATTTTGAAAGAAAGATAAAAATTGATAGGAGTAATTGTTTTTGAGATATATGCAAAAAACCAAAGTGAAAACTGTTACAGTTACTGAACAAAAATGTTATTCAGTTTTTAATGTTTGAGACGAAGACGAAAATGCAGCATTTAAAAACGACTCTGAAGACTTCAGCGACTTTTATGTCACCTTCTTTTTCTTCTAATAAAGTATTTGACTCAATAAATTAAGTGTATTTTAAATCACAAGACATTTTCTGTTAAAGCACTTTTTTTTTTAAATATTAATAATTTTTAAACTTATATCTCGCTTATGGTTAGTCTTACATGAAAAATGCAAATAACTATTTTGTAGGAAATTTTATCAGCTTTAATTTTAGTAAAAAGATAATTTTGATATAAGTAACTGTTTTCGAGATATAAGCGAGAAACCAAAAAACTGTTACCTTAATTAAGCGTTTGCATGTAAGCAAATTTGGTACTATTAGTATTATTATTATTAATGTTATTGTTATTAATATGACGATTAAAGACCACTCTGAAACCTTTAGTGACTTTTATGTCTTCTCCTTTTTCCTCTACTAAAGTGTTAGACACAATTAATTTAGTTTAATTTTAGTTTTTCAAACATTTTATTTTAAAGCAAGTTTTTGTTAAATATTATTTATATCCAACTCTATAACTCGCTTATGGTTGGTCCTACAAGAAAAATGCAAATAACTATTTTGTAAGAAATTTTATCAGCTTTAATCTTGAAAGAAAGATAAAAATTGATAGGAGTAACTGTTTTCGAGATATAAGCAAGAAACCAATAAGAAAACTGTAACTGTTACTGAACAAAAATGTAATTCAGTTTTCAATGTTTGAGATGAAGACGAAAATGCAGCATTTAAAATCGACTCTGAAGACTTCAGTGACTTTTATGTCACCTCCTTTTTCTTCTAATAAAGTATTGGACTCATTAAATTAAGTGTATTTTAAATCACAAGACATTTTCTGTTAAAGCACTTTTTTTTAAATATTAATTATTTTCAAACTTATATCTCGCTTATGGTTAGTCCTACATGAAAAATGCAAGATACTATTTTGTAGGAAATTTTATCAGCATTAATTTTAGTAAAAAGATAAAAATTGATAGGAGTAACTGTTTTCGAGATATAAGCAAGAAACCAAAAAACTGTTACCTTAATTAAGCGTTTGCTTATAAGCAAATTTAGTACTATTAGTATTATTATTATTAATGTTATTGTTATTAATATGACGACTAAAGACGACTCTGAAACCTTTAGTGACTTTAATGTCTTCTCCTTTTTCCTCAACTAAAGTGTTAGACACAATTAATTTAGTTTAATTTTAGTTTTTCAAACACTTTATTTTAAAGCAAGTTTTTGTTAAATATTATTTATATCCAACTCTATAACTCGCTTATGGTTGGTCCTACAAGAAAAATGCAAATAACTATTTTTTAGGAAATTTTATCAGCTTTAATCTTGAAAGAAAGATAAAAATTGATAGGAGTAACTGTTTTCGAGATATAAGCAAAAAACCAATAAAAAAACTGTAGCTGTTACTGAACAAAAATGTAATTCAGTTTTCAATGTTTGAGATGAAGACGAAAATGCACCATTTAAAATCGACTCTGAAGACTTCAGTGACGTTTATGTCACCTCCTTTTTCTTCTATTAAAGTATTGGACCCAATAAATTAAGTGTATTTTAAATCACAAGACATTTTTTGTTAATGCACTTTTTTTTTAAATATTGATTATTTTCAAACTTATATCTCGCTTATGGTTAGTCCTACATGAAAAATGCAAAAAACTATTTTGTAGGAAATTTTATCAGCTTTAATTTTAGTAAAAAGATAAAAATTGATAGGAGTAACTGTTTTCGAGATATAAGCAAGAAACCAAAAAACTGTTACCTTAATTAAGCGTACTAAAAACTAAAAGTACTAAAAACAACTCTGAAGACTTTGGTGACTTTTATGTCTTCTCCTTTTTCCTCTACTAATGTGTTAGACCAAATTTATTTGTAGGAAATTTTATCAGCTTGAATTTTGAAAAAAAGATAAAAATTGATAGGAGTAACTGTTTTCGAGATATAAGCAAAAAACCAATAAGAAAACTGTAACTGTTACTGAACAAAAATGTAATTCAGTTTTCAATGTTTGAGACGTAGACGAAAATGCAGCATTTAAAAACGACTCTAAAGACTTCAGTAACTTTTAAGTCACCTCCTTTTTCTTCTATTAAAGTATTGGACCCAATAAATTAAGTGTATTTTAAATCACAAGACATTTTTTGTTAAAGCACTTTTTTTTTAAATATTGATTATTTTCAAACTTATATCTCGCTTATGGTTAGTCCTACATGAAAAATGCAAAAAACTATTTTGTAGGAAATTTTATCAGCTTTAATTTTAGTAAAAAGATAATAATTGATAGGAGTAACTGTTTTCGAGATATAAGCAAGAAACCAAAAAACTGTCACCTTAATTAAGCGTTTGCATACAAGCAAATTTAGTACTATTAATATTATTATTATTAATGTTATTGTTATTAGTATGACGATTAAAGACGACTCTGAAACCTTTAGTGACTTTTATGTCTCCTCCTTTTTCCTCTACTAAAGTTAGACACAATTAATTTAGTTTAATTTCAGTATTTCAAACATTTTATTTTAAAGCAAATTTTTGTTAAATATTATTTATATCCATCTTTATAACTCGCTTATACTTGGTCCTAAAGAAAAATGCAAATAACTATGTTGTAGGAAACTTTATCAGCTTTAATTTTAGTAAAAAGATAAAAATTGATAGGAGTAATTGTTTTCGAAATATAAGCAAGAAACTGTTACCTCAACTAAGCGCTTGCATATAAGCAAATTTAGTAATATTAGTATTATTATTATTAATGTTATTGTTATTAATATGACGACTAAAAACGACTCCCAAGACTTTGGTGACTTTTATGTCTTCTCCTTTTTCCTCTACTAAAGTGTTAGTCTTAATTAATTTAGTTTAGTTTCGGTTTTTCAAACATTTTATTTTAAAGCAAATTTTTGTTAAAGATTATTTATATCCAACTCTATAACGCGCTTATGGTTGGTCCTACAAGAAAAATGCAAATAACTATTTTGTAGAAAATTTTATCAGCTTGAATATTAAAAAAAAAGATAAAAATTGATAGGAGTAACTGTTTTCGAGATATAAGCAAAAAACCAAATTGAAAACTGTAGCAGTTACTGAACAAAAATGTAATTCAGTTTTGAATGTTTGAGACGTAGACGAAAATGCAGCATTTAATAACGACTCTGAAGACTTCAGTAACTTTTAAGTCACCTCCTTTTTCTTCTAATAAAGTATTGGACCCAATAAATTAAGTGTATTTTAAATCACAAGACATTTTTTGTTAAAGCACTTTTTTTTTAAATATTGATTATTTTCAAACTTATATCTCGCTTATGGTTAGTCCTACATGAAAAATGCAAAAAACTATTTTGTAGGAAATTTTATCAGCTTTAATTTTAGTAAAAAGATAAAAATTGATAGGAGTAACTGTTTTCGAGATATAAGCAAGAAACCAAAAAACTGTCACCTTAATTAAGCGTTTGCATTTAAGCAAATTTAGTACTATTAGTATTATTATTATTAATGTTATTGTTATTAATATAACGACTAAAGACGACTCTGAAGCATTTAGTGACTTTTATGTCTTCTCCTTTTTCCTCTACTAAAGTGTTAGACACAATTAATTTAGTTTAATTCCGGTTTTTCAAGCATTTTATTTTAAAGCTAATTTTTGTTAAATATTATTTATATCCAACTCTATAACTCGTTTATGCTTGGTCCTACAAGAAAAATGCAAATAACTATTTTGTAGGAAATTTTATCAGCTTTAATTTTAGTAAAAAAATAAAAATTGATAGGAGTAACTGTTTTCGAGATATAAGCAAGAAACCAAAAAACTGTCACCTTAATTAAGCGTTTGCATTTAAGCAAATTTAGTACTATTAGTATTATTATTATTAATGTTATTGTTATTAATATGACGACTAAAGACGACTCTGAAGCATTTAGTGACTTTTATGTCTTCTCCTTTTTCCTCTACTAAAGTGTTAGACACAATTAATTTAGTTTAATTTCAGTATTTCAAACATTATATTTTAAAGCAAATTTTTGTTAAATATTATTTATATCCATCTTTATAACTCGCTTATACTTGGTCCTACAAGAAAAATGCTAATAACTATTTTGTAGGAAATTTAATCAGCTTTAATTTTAGTGAAAAGATAAAAATTGATAGGAGTAACTGTTTTCGAGATATAAGCAAGAAACCAAAAAACTGTTACCTTAATAAAGCGCTTGCATATAAGCAAATTTAGTACTATTAGTATTATTATTATTAATGTTATTGTTATTAATATGACGACCAAAAACGACTCTGAAGACTTTGGTGCCTTTTATGTTTTCTCCTTTTTCCTATACTAAAGTGTTAGACTGAATTAATTTAGTTTAATTTAGGTTTTTCAAACATTTTATTTTAAAGCAAATTTTTGTTAAAGATTATTTATATCCAACTCTATAACTCGCTTATGGTTAGTCCTACAAAAGAAATGCACATAACTATTTTGTAGGAAATTTTATCAGCTTTAATTTTGAAAGAAAGATAAAAATTGATAGGAGTAATTGTTTTCGAGATATAAGCAAAAAACCAAAGTGAAAACTGTTACAGTTACTAAACAAAAATGTAATTCAGTTTTCAATGTTTGAGACGAAGACGAAAATGCATTATTTAAAAACGACTCTGAAGACTTCAGTGACTTTTATGTCACCTCCTTTTTCTTCTAATAAAGTATTGGACCCAATAAATTAAGTGTATTTTAAATCACAAGACATTTTCTGTTAAAGCACTTTTTTTTTAAATATTAATTATTTTCAAACTTATATCTCGCTTATGGTTAGTCCTACATAAAAAATGCAAATAACTATTTTGTAGGAAATTTTATCAGCTTTAATTTTAGTAAAAAGATAAAAATTGATAGGAGTAACTGTTTTCGAAATATAAGCAAGAAACTGTTACCTTAATTAAGCGCTTGCATATAAGCAAATTTAGTAATATTAGTATTATTATTATTAATGTTATTGTTATTAATATGACGACTAAAAACGACTTTCAAGACTTTGGTGACTTTTATGTCTTCTCCTTTTTCTTCTACTAAAGTGTTAGTCTTAATTAATTTAGTTTAGTTTCGGTTTTTCAAACATTTTATTTTAAAGCAAATTTTTGTTAAAGATTATTTATATCCAACTCTATAACGCGCTTATGGTTGGTCCTACAAGAAAAATGCAAATAACTATTTTGTAGGAAATTTTATCAGCTTGAATTTTAAAAAAAAGATAAAAATTGATAGGAGTAACTGTTTTCGAGATATAAGCAAAAAACCAATAAGAAAACTGTAACTGTTACTGAACAAAAATGTAATTCAGTTTTCAATGTTTGAGACAAAGACGAAAATGCAGCATTTAAAATCGACTCTGAAGACTTCAGTGACTTTTAGGTCACCTCCTTTTTCTTCTAATAAAGTATTGGACCCATTAAATTAAGTGTATTTTAAATCACAAGACATTTTCTGTTAAAGCACTTTTTTTTAAAATATTAATTATTTTCAAACTTACATCTCGCTTATGGTTAGTCCTACATGAAAAATGCAAATTACTATTTTGTAGGAAATTTTATCAGCTTTAATTTTAGTAAAAAGATAAAAATTAATAGGAGTAACTGTTTTTGAGATATAAGCAAGAAACCAAAAAACTGTTACCTTAATTAAGCGCTTTCATATAAGCAAATTTAGTACTAAAAACAACTCTGAAGACTTTGGTGACTTTTATGTCTTCTTCTTTTTCCTCTACTAAAGTGTTAGACCCAATTAATTTGGTTTAATATCGGTTTTTCGAACATTTTATTTTAAAGCAAATTTTTGTTAAAGATTATTTATATCCAACTCTATAACTCGCTTATGGTTGGTCCTACAAAAAAATGCAAAGAACTATTTTGTAGGAAATTTTATCAGCTTTAATTTTGAAAAAGAGATAAAAATTGATAGGAGTAACTGTTTTCGAGATATGAGCAAGAAACCAAAGAACTGTTACCTTAATTAAGCGTTTGCATTTAAGCAAATTTAGTACTATTAGTATTATTATTATTAATGTTATTGTTATTAATATGACGACTAAAGACGACTCTGAAACATTTAGTGACTTTTATGTCTTCTCCTTTTTCCTCTACTAAAGTGTTAGACACAATTAATTTAGTTTAATTCCGGTTTTTCAAGCATTTTATTTTAAAGCAAATTTTTGTTAAATATTATTTATATCCAACTCTATAACTCGTTTATGCTTGGTCCTACAAGAAAAATGCAAATAACTATTTTGTAGGAAATTTTATCAGCTTTAATTTTAGTAAAAAGATAAAAATTGAAATTGATAGGAGTAACTGTTTTCGAAATACAAGCAAGAAACTGTTACCTTAATTAAGCGCTTGCATATAAGCAAATTTAGTAATATTAGTATTATTATTATTAATGTTATTGTTATTAATATGACGACTAAAGACGACTCTGAAACATTTAGTGACTTTTATGTCTTCTCCTTTTTCCTCTACTAAAGTGTTAGACACAATTAATTTAGTTAAATTCCGGTTTTTCAAGCATTTTATTTTAAAGCAAATTTTTGTTAAATATTATTTATATCCAACTCTATAACTCGTTTATGCTTGGTCCTACAAGAAAAATGTAAATAACTATTTTGTTGGAAATTTTATAAGCTTTAATTTAGGAAGAATGATAAAATTTGATAGGAGTAACTGTTTTCGAGATATAAGCAAAAAATCAATAAGAAAACTGTAACTGTTACTGAACAAAAATGTAATTCAGTTTTCAATGTTTGAGACGAAGACGAAAATGCAGCATTTACTGTCACCTCCTTTTTCTTCTAATTAAGTATTGGACTCAATAAATTAAGTGTATTTTAAATCACAAGACATTTTCTGTTAAAACACATTTTTTTTTAATTATTAATTATTTTCAAACTTATATCTCGCTTATGGTTAGTTCTACATGAAAAATGCAAATAACTATTTTGTAGGAAATTTTATCACCTTTAATTTTGGTAAAAAGTTAAAAATTGATAGAAGTAACTGTTTTCGAGATATAAGCAAAAAACAAAAAACTGTTACCTTAATTAAGCGCTTGCATATAAGCAAATTTAGTACTACTAGTATTGTTATTATAAATGTTATTGTTATTAATATGACGACTAAAGACAACTCTAAGACTTTAGTGACTTTTATGTCTCCTCCTTTTTCCTTTACTAAAGTGTTAGACACAATTAATTTAGTTTAATTTCAGTTTTTCAAACACTTTATTTTAAAGCAAATTTTTGTTAAATTTTAAAAACTATAAAATGGCTTAGATTGCCTAAAAACACAGATCACACATGATCTATTGCATTGAAATGAGAAAACGCTCATCTAACACAAAATAAGCTTCATTTTTGCTTAGAAAACTAAGCTTACTTTTATTACTACTATTATTATTACTATTATTTTTATTATTATTATTACTATTATTATTATTATTATTATTATTATTATTATTATTATTATTATTATTATTATTAATATTATTATTATTAAAAACCGATTATAACTTTTGTATAGTAAATGTTTTTATACCAGTTTTAAAATGAGTTATTAATTTTAGACAATTTCTTGCCTAAAAACACAGATCACAGATGATCTCTTGCATAGAAATGAGAAAACGCTCATATAACACAAAATAAGCTTCATTTTTGCTTAGAAAACTAAGCTTACTTTTATTACTACTATTATTATTATTTTTATTATTATTATTATTACTATTATTTTTATTATTATTACTATTATTATTATTATTATTATTAATATTATTATTAAAAACCGATTATAACTTTTGTATAGTAAATGTTTTTATACCAGTTTTAAAATGAGTTATTAATTTTAGACAATTTCTTGCCTAAAAACACAGATCACAGATGATCTCTTGCATAGAAATGAGAAAACGCTCGTATAACACAAAATAAGCTTCATTTTTGCTTAGAAAACTAAGCTTACTTTTATTACTACTATTATTATTATTTTTATTATTATTATTATTATTACTATTATTTTTATTATTATTATTACTATTATTATTATTATTATTATTATTAATATTATTATTATTAAAACCGATTATAACTTTTGTATAGTAAATGTTTTTATACCATTTTAAAATGAGTTATTAATTTTAGACAATTTCTTGCCTAAAAACACAGATTACAGATGATCTCTTGCATAGAAATGAGAAAACGCTCAGATAACACAAAATAAGCTTCATTTTTGCTTAGAAAAACTAAGCTTTAATTTAGAAAGAAATTCATTATTATAAGTATTATTATTATTATTATTTACTACTATTATTATTATTATTATTATTATTATTGTTATTACTATTATTATTATTATTATTATTGTTTATATTATTATTATTATTATTATTAAAAACCGATTAAAACTTTTGTATAGTAAATGTTTTTATACCAGTTTTAAAATGAGTGATTTACTTTAGACAATTTTTTGCCTAAAAACTATAAAATGGCTTAGATTGCCTAAAAACACAGATCACCCATGATCTTTTGCATAGAAATGAGAAAACGCTCATGTAACACACAAAATAAGCTTCATTTTTCCTTAATAAAAGTATTAATATTATTATTACTTTTGTTACTATTACTATTATTATTATTATTATTATTATTATTATTGTCATTATTATTATTATTATTATTATTATTATTAAAAAATTATATTAAACAGGCAGAAAACGTCGTATTCTGACACAAAAATACGAATTACGTTATAGACTTGACGAGAACGGCGTATCTCGGATTCTTATAGGACTCTTATAGGGTCAAAAATTATCAGTTTGGATTAAAACAAATTATTTTTGTTGACTCTCAGTCTGAATTGTTTATCAGTTCAAACAAAAACGGCTTATTTTAGACGATCTTTTGCTTTGAACAAGAAAACTTATATCGAACAGACTAAAAACGTATTAATCTGGCATAAAAGAGCAATTTATGTATCACTTTGGATAAAGGCAGCTAATCCTATTCGTTTCATTGCTTAAAATAGACAAAATCGTTAATAAATCTAACAAAAACGCTGTATTCTAGCACAAAATACTAATTACATTATAGTTTCGACGAGAATAGCTTATTTGGAATGATTCTATGCTTCCAAACGAGTAAATTTTTATTAAACAGATGCCAAACATCATGTTTTGTCTTATAAAGACATTTTATATTGCAGTTTGTATTAAAACAAAATATTTTCGTTGATTCTTTGTTAGAACAGCAAACCTAACATTAAAGAATCTGAAAACTTTGTATTCGGACACAAACCACCGAATTTTGTATCAGTTTAGACAAAAACGGTTGATTTTCGACAATATTTTGCTTTGAACAAGAAAACTTATATCAAACTGACTAAAAACGTCTTATTTTAGCACAAAACAAAAGATCTGCGTTATAGTCTTAACGAGAGCTGTTAATTTCAAACAGTTCTATGCTTTGAAACGAGTAAACTTTCACTGAACAGAGGAAAAACATCTTATTTCGCCTTTTAAAAACGATTCATGCCACAGTTAGGATGAAAACCAATTATTTTCGTTAATTCATTGTTACAAACAAGAAACCTTACATCAAAGTAACTGAAAACCCCTTATTCAGGCACAGAAATTCGAATTACGTTTCAGTCTGGACAAAAACTGCTTACTTTAGACGATCCTTTGTTTTGAATACAAAAACTTACATTAAAAAGATTAAAACGCCTTATTCTGGCTGAAAACTGCAAAATTTTGTATTACTTTGAATAAAAGCAGTTTATCCTGATTACTCCTTTGCTTAGAATGGAGCAAACTTGTATAAAACTTAATGAAAACTTTAAATTTCGTCTCAAAGAAATAATCTACGTTATAGTTTTGACCAGAACTGTTAATTTCAAACGATTTTATGCCCCCAAACGAGAAAACTTTCACTAAACAGATGCCAAACGTCTTAGTTCGTTTTATAAAAACGACATGTTACAGTTTAAACAAAAACAAATTATTTTCGTTGTTGTTGTGTCAAAATAATTTATTTCGAATGATTCAATGGAGCGAAACGAGTAAACTTTTATAGGACAGATGCAAAATACCATATTACCACATAAATCGTTATTTTAAAGCAAAGTATTAGCTTTTGCACTTGTTCAATTAAAGTTTGCTTACTTCGAAGTATGTAATCGTCCGAAATAATTTTTTTTTTGTCAAAACTATAACGTAATTTGTTCTTTTGAGCCTGAATATAGAGTTTTCATTACGTTTTATAGTAGTTTACTCTACTCTAAGCATAGAATCAAACAGAGTAATCCGCTTTTGTTAAAGCTGATACATAATTTGCTCTTATTTTCGAGAATAAGACGTTTTCAATATGTTTGATAAAATTTTTTTTGTTTATAGCAAGGAATCGTTTAAAATAATCTGTATTTGCCTAAACTGATACGTAATTCGATATTTGTGCATGGATACGAAGTTTTCAGTTTCTTTGACGTGAAATTTCTTGTTGCAAAAGGTAATAATTTGCTTTAAAACAACGCTTTATATGGTAATATGTGGTTTTGCATCTGCCCCATAAAAGTTCATTAGTTTCGAATCATAAAATCGTTTGAAATAAACAGTGCTGGTCAAAACTATAACGTAATTTATTTCTTTGAGACGAAATTTAAAGTTTTCATTAAGTTTTATACAAGTTTACTCTATTCTAAGTAAAGGAGTAATCAGGATAAATAGCTTTTATCTAGAGTAATGTATAATTTGCAGTTTTCAGCCAGAATAAGACGTTTTTAATCTTTTTAATGTAAGTTTTTGTATTCAAAACAAAGGATCGTCTAAAGTAAACAGTTTTTGTCCAGACTGAAACGTAATTCGAATTTCTGTGTCTAAATAAGGGGTTTTCAGTTTCTTTGATGTAAGGTTTCTTGTTTGTAACAATGAATTAACGA
>NC_087397.1:17165000-17192500 GCF_031307605.1 Tribolium castaneum
AATGCAAATAACTCTTTTTTTTGAAAGAAAAATAAAAATTGATAAAAGTAACTGTTTTCGAGATATAAGCAAAAAACCAAAGTGAAAATTGTTACAGTTACTGAACACAAATGTAATTCA
This sequence comes from Tribolium castaneum, assembly GCF_031307605.1. Classification (NCBI taxonomy): domain Eukaryota; kingdom Metazoa; phylum Arthropoda; class Insecta; order Coleoptera; family Tenebrionidae; genus Tribolium; species Tribolium castaneum. The sequence continues at coordinate 17,165,121 of NC_087397.1, forward strand.
GTTTTCAATGTTTGAGACGAAGACGAAAATGCAGCATTTTAAAACGACTCTGAAGACTTCAGCGACTTTTATGTCACCTCCTTTTTCTTCTAATAAAGTATTGGACCCAATAAATTAAGTGTATTTTAAATCACAAGACATTTTCTGTTAAAGCACTTTTTTAAAATATTAATTATTTTCAAACTTATATTTCGCTTATGGTTAGTCCTACATGAAAAATGCAAATAACTATTTTGTAGGAAATTTTATCAGCTTTAATTTTAGTAAAAAGATAAAAATTGACAGGAGTAACTGTTTTCGAGATATAAGCAAGAAACCAAAAAACTGTTACCTTAATTAAGCGCTTGCATATAAGCAAATTTAGTACTAAAAACAACTCTGAAGACTTTGGTGACTTTTATGTCTTCTCCTTTTTCCTCTACTAAAGTGTTAGACCCAATTAATTTAGTTTAATATCGGTTTTTCAAACATTTTATTTTAAAACAAATTTTTGTTAAAGATTATTTATATTCAACTCTATAACTCGCTTATGGTTGGTCCTATAAAAAAAATGCAATTAACTATTTTGTGGGAAATTTTATCAGCTTTAATTTTGAAAAAAAGATAAAAATTGATAGAAGTAACTGTTTTCGAGATATAAGCAAAAAACCAAAAAACTGTTACCTTAATTAAGCGTTTGCATATAAGCAAATTTAGTACTATTAGTATTATTATTAATGTTATTGTTATTAATATGACGATTAAAGACGACTTTGAAACCTTTAGAGACTTTTATGTCTTCTCCTTTTTCCTCCACTAAAGTGTTAGACACAATTAATTTAGTTTAATTTCAGTTTTTCAAACATTTTATTTTAAAGCAAATTTTTGTAAGATATTATTTATATCCATCTCTATAACTCGCTTATGCTTGGTCCTACAAGAAAAATGCAAATATCTACTTTGTTGGAAATTTTATCAGCTTTAATTTTGAAAGAAAGATAAAATTTGATAGGTGTAACAGTTTTCGAGATTTAAGCAAAAAACCAAGAAGAAAACTGTAACTGTTACTGAACAAAAATGTAATTCAGTTTTCAATGTTTGAGACGATGACAAAAATGCAGCATTTAAAAACGACTCTGAAGACTTCAGTGACTTTTATGTCACCTCCTTTTTCTTCTAATAAAGTATTGGACCCAATAAATTAAATGTATTTTAAATCACAAGGCATTTTCTGTTAAAGCACATTTGTTTTAAATATTAATTATTTTCCAACTTATATCTCGCTTATGGTTAGTCCTACATGAAAAATGCAAATAACTAATTTGTAGGAAATTTTATCAGCTTTAATTTTAGTAAAAAGATAAAAATTGATAGGAATAACTGTTTTCGAGATATAAACAAGAAACCAAAAAACTGTTACCTTAATTAAGCGCTTGCATATAAGCAAATTTAGTACTATTAGTATTATTATTATTGATGTTATTGTTATTAATATGACGACTAAAAACGACTCTGAAGACTTTGGTGACTTTTATGTCTTCCCCTTTTTCCTATACTAATGTGTTAGACTCAATTAATTTAGTTTAATTTCGGTTTTTCAAACATTTTATTTTAAAGCAAATTTTTGTTAAAGATTATTTATAACCAACTCTATAACTCGCTTATGGTTGGTCTTACAAAAGAAATGCAATTAACTATTTTGTAGGAAATTCTATCAGCTTTAATTTTGAAAGAAAGATAAAAATTGATAGGAGTAATTGTTTTTGAGATATAAGCAAAAAACCAAAGTGAAAACTGTTACAGTTACTGAACAAAAATGTTATTCAGTTTTCAATGTTTGAGACGAAGACGAAAATGCAGCATTTAAAAACGACTCTGAAGACTTCAGCGACTTTTATGTCACCTCCTTTTTCTTCTAATAAAGTATTTGACTCAATAAATTAAGTGTATTTTAAATCACAAGACATTTTCTGTTAAACCACTTTTTTTTTTAAATATTAATAATTTTTAAACTTATATCTCGCTTATGGTTAGTCTTACATGAAAAATGCAAATAACTATTTTGTAGGAAATTTTATCAGCTTTAATTTTAGTAAAAAGATAATTTTGATATAAGTAACTGTTTTCGAGATATAAGCGAGAAACCAAAAAACTGTTACCTTAATTAAGCGTTTGCATGTAAGCAAATTTGGTACTATTAGTATTATTATTATTAATGTTATTGTTATTAATATGACGATTAAAGACCACTCTGAAACCTTTAGTGACTTTTATGTCTTCTCCTTTTTCCTCTACTAAAGTGTTAGACACAATTAATTTAGTTTAATTTTAGTTTTTCAAACATTTTATTTTAAAGCAAGTTTTTGTTAAATATTATTTATATCCAACTCTATAACTCGCTTATGGTTGGTCCTACAAGAAAAATGCAAATAACTATTTTGTAAGAAATTTTATCAGCTTTAATCTTGAAAGAAAGATAAAAATTGATAGGAGTAACTGTTTTCGAGATATAAGCAAGAAACCAATAAGAAAACTGTAACTTACTGAACAAAAATGTAATTCAGTTTTCAATGTTTGAGATGAAGACGAAAATGCAGCATTTAAAATCGACTCTGAAGACTTCAGTGACTTTTATGTCACCTCCTTTTTCTTCTAATAAAGTATTGGACTCATTAAATTAAGTGTATTTTAAATCACAAGACATTTTCTGTTAAAGCACTTTTTTTTAAATATTAATTATTTTCAAACTTATATCTCGCTTATGGTTAGTCCTACATAAAAAATGCAAGATACTATTTTGTAGGAAATTTTATCAGCATTAATTTTAGTAAAAAGATAAAAATTGATAGGAGTAACTGTTTTCGAGATATAAGCAAGAAACCAAAAAACTGTTACCTTAATTAAGCGTTTGCTTATAAGCAAATTTTGTACTAAAAACAACTCTGAAGACTTTGGTGACTTTTATGTCTTCTCCTTTTTCCTCTACTAATGTGTTAGACCAAATTAATTTAGTTTAATATCGGTTTTTCAAACATTTTATTTTAAAGCAAATTTTTGTTAAAGATTATTTATATCCAACTCTATAACTCGCTTATGGTTGGTCCTACCAAAAAATGCAAATAACTATTTTGTAGAAAATTTTATCAGCTTTAATTCTGAAAAAAAGATAAAAATTGATAGGAGTAACTGTTTTCGAGATATAAGCAAGAAACCAAAAAACTGTTACCTTAATTAAGCGTTTGCATATAAGCAAATTTAGTACTATTAGTATTATTATTATTAATGTTATTGTTATTAATATGACGACTAAAGACGACTCTCAAACATTTAGTGACTTTTATGTCTTCTCCTTTTTCCTCTACTAAAGTGTTAGACACAATTAATTTAGTTTAATTCCGGTTTTTCAAGCATTTTATTGTAAAGCAAATTTTTGTTAAATATTATTTATATCCAACTCTATAACTCGTTTATACTTGGTCCTACAAGAAAAATGTAAATAACTATTTTGGTGGAAATTTTATCAGCTTTAATTTTGAAAGATAGATAAAAATTGATTGGAGTAATTGTTTTCGAGATATAAGCAAAAAACCAAAGTGAAAACTGTTACAGTTACTGAACATAAATGTAATTCAGTTTTCAATGTTTGAGACGAAGACGAAAATGCAGCATTTAAAATCGACTCTAAAGACTTCAGCGACTTTTATGTCACCTCATTTTCTTCTAATAAAGTATTGGACCCAATAAATTAAGTGTATTTTAAATCACAAGACATTTTCTGTTAAAGCACTTTTTTTTTAAATATTAATAATTTTTAAACTTATATCTCGCTTATGGTTAGTCTTACATGAAAAATTCAAATAACTATTTTGTAGGAAATTTTATCAGCTTTAATGTTTGTAAAAAGATAAAAATTGATATAAGTAACTGTTTTTGAGATATAAGCAAGAAACCAAAAAACTGTTACCTTAATTAAGCGTTTGCATGTAAGCAAATTTAGTACTATAAGTATTATTATTATTAATGTTATTGTTATTAATATGACGATTAAAGACGACTCTGAAACCTTTAGTGACTTTTATGTCTTCTCCTTTTTCCTCCACTAAAGTGTTAGACACAATTAATTTTGTTTAATTTTAGTTTTTCAAACATTTTATTTTAAAGCAAGTTTTTGTTAAATATTATTTATATCCAACTCTATAACTCGCTTATGGTTGGTCCTACAAGAAAAATGCAAATAACAATTTTGTAGGAAATTTTATCAGCTTTAATTTTAAAAGAAAGATAAAAATTGATAGGAGTAACTGTTTTCGAGATATATACAAAAAACCAATATGAAAACTGTAACTGTTACTGAACAAAAATGTAATTATGTAATTCAGTTTTCAATGTTTGAGACGAAGACGAAAATGCAGCATTTAAAATCGACTCTGAAGACTTCAGTGACTTATATGTCACCTCCTTTTTCTTCTAATAAAGTATTGGACCTAATAAATTAAGTGTATTTTAAATCACTAAACATTTTTTGTTAAAGCACTTTTTTTTAAATATTAATTATTTTCAAACTTATATCTCGCTTATGGTTAGTCCTACATGAAAAATGCAAATAACTATTTTGTAGGAAATTTTATCAGCTTTAATTTTAGTAAAAAGATAAAAATTGATAGAAGTAACTGTTTTCGAGATATAAGCAAGAAACTGTTACCTTAATTAAGCGCTTGCATATAAGCAAATTTAGTACTATTAGTATTATTATTATTAATGTTATTGTTATTAATATGACGACTAAAGACGACTCTGAAACCTTTAGTGAATTTAATGTCTTCTCCTTTTTCCTCAACTAAAGTGTTAGACACAATTAATTTAGTTTAATTTTAGTTTTTCAAACACTTTATTTTAAAGCAAGTTTTTGTTAAATATTATTTATATCCAACTCTATAACTCGCTTATGGTTGGTCCTACAAGAAAAATGCAAATAACTATTTTTTAGGAAATTTTATCAGCTTTAATCTTGAAAGAAAGATAAAAATTGATAGGAGTAACTGTTTTCGAGATATAAGCAAAAAACCAATAAAAAAACTGTAACTGTTACTGAACAAAAATGTAATTCAGTTTTCAATGTTTGAGATGAAGACGAAAATGCACCATTTAAAATCGACTCTGAAGACTTCAGTGACGTTTATGTCACCTCCTTTTTTTTCTAATAAAGTATTGGACTCATTAAATTAAGTGTATTTTAAATCACAAGACATTTTCTGTTAAAGCACTTTTTTTTTAAATATTATTTATTTTCAAACTTATATTTCGCTTATGGTTAGTCCTACATAAAAAATGCAAATTACTATTTTGTAGGAAATTTTATCAGCTTTAATTTTAGTAAAAAGTTAAAAATTGATAGGAGTAACTGTTTTCGAGATATAAGCAAGAAACCAAAAAACTGTTACCTTAATTAAGCGTACTAAAAACTAAAAGTACTAAAAACAACTCTGAAGACTTTGGTGACTTTTATGTCTTCTCCTTTTTCCTCTACTAATGTGTTAGACCAAATTTATTTAGTTTAATATCGGTTTTTCAAACATTTTATTTTAAAGCAAATTTTTGTTAAAGATTATTTATATCCAACTCTATAACTCGCTTATGGTTAGTCCTACAAAAAAATGCAAATAACTATTTTGTAGAAAATTTTATCAGCTTTAATTTTAGTAAAAAGATAAAAATTGATAGGAGTAACTGTTTTCGAGATATAAGCAAGAAACCAAAAAACTGTTACCTTAATTAAGCGTTTGCATATAAGAAAATTTAGTACTATTAGTATTATTATTATTAATATTATTGTTATTAATTTGACGACTAAAGACGACTCTGAAACATTTGGTGACTTTTGTGTCTTCTCCTTTTTCCTCTACTAAAGTGTAGGTTTGTCCTACAAAAAAATGCAAATAACAATTTTGTGGAAAATTTTATCAGCTTTAATTTCGAAAAAAAGATAAAAATTGATAGGAGTAACTGTTTTCGAGATATAAGCAAGAAACCAAAAAACTGTTACCTTAATTAAGCGTTTGCATATAAGCAAATTTAGTACTATTAGTATTATTATTATTAATGTTATTGTTATTAATATGACGACTAAAGACGACTCTGAAACATTTAGTGACTTTTATGTCTTCTCCTTTTTTCTCTACTAAAGTGGAAGACACAATTAATTTAGTTTAATTCCGGATTTTCAAGCATTTTATTTTAAAGCAAATTTTTGTTAAATATTATTTATATCCAACTCTATAACTCGCTTATGGTTGGTCCTACAAGAAAATTAAAAATAACTATTTTGTAGGAAATTTTATCAGCTTTAATTTTAGTAAAAAAATAAAAATTGATCGGAGTAACTGTTTTCGAGATATAAGCAAGAAACTGTTACCTTAATTAAGCGCTTGCATATAAGCAAATTTAGTACTATTAGTACTATTATTATTAATGTTATTGTTATTAATATGACGACTATAAACGACTCTCAAGACTTTGGTGACTTTTATGTCACCTCCTTTTTCTTCTAATAAAGTATTGGACCCATAAAATTAAGTGTATTTTAAATCACAAGACATTTTCTGTTAAAGCACTTTTTTTTTAAATATTAATTATTTTCAAACTTATATCTCGCTTATGGTTAGTCCTACATGAAAAATGCAAATAACTATTTTGTAGGAAATTTTATCAGCTTTAATTTTAGTTAAAAGATAAAAATTGATAGAAGTAACTGTTTTCGAGATATAAGCAAGAAACCAAAAAACTGTTACCTTAATTAAGCGTTTGCATATAAGCAAATTTAGTACTATTTGTATTATTATTATTAATGTTATTGTTATTAATATGACGACCAAAATCGACTCTGAAGACTTTGGTGACTTTTATGTCTTCTCCTTTTTCCAATACTAAAGTGTTAGACTCAATTAATTTAGTTTAATTTAGGTTTTTCAAACATTTTATTTTAAAGCAAATTTTTGTTAAAGATTATTTATATCCAACTCTACAACTCGCTTATGGTTGGTCTTACAAAAGAAATGCAAATAACTATTTTGTAGGAAATTTTATCAGCTTTAATTTTGAAAGAAAGATAAAAATTGATAGGAGTAATTGTTTTCGAGATATAAGCAAAAAACCAAAGTGAAAACTGTTACAGTTACTGAACAAAAATGTAATTCAGTTTTCAATGTTTGAGACGAAGACGAAAATGCATCATTTAAAAACGACTTTGAAGACTTCAGTAACTTTTATGTCACCTCCTTTTTCTTCTAATAAAGTATTGGACCCAATAAATTAAGTGTATTTTAAATCACAAGACATTTTCTGTTAAAGCACTTTTTTTTTAAATATTAATTATTTTCAAACTTATATCTCGCTTATGGTTAGCCCTACATGAAAAATGCAAATAACTATTTTGTAGGAAATTTTATCAGCTTTAATTTTAGTAAAAAGATAAAAATTGATAGGAGTAACTGTTTTCGAGATATAAGCAAGAAACCAAAAAACTGTTACCTTAATAAAGCGCTTGCATATAAGCAAATTTAGTACTATTAGTATTATTATTATTAATGTTATTGTTATTAATATGACGACCAAAAACGACTCTGAAGACTTTGGTGACTTTTATGTTTTCTCCTTTTTCCTATACTAAAGTGTTAGACTCAATTAATTTAGTTTAATTTAGGTTTTTCAAACATTTTATTTTAAAGCAAATTTTTGTTAAATATTATTTATATCCATCTTTATAACTCGCTTATACTTGGTCCTACAAGAAAAATGCAAATAACTATTTTGTAGGAAATTTTATCAGCTTTAATTTTAGTAAAAAAATAAAAATTGATAGAAGGAACTGTTTTCGAGATATAAGCAAGAAACTGTTACCTTAATTAAGCGCTTGCATATAAGCAAATTTAGTAATATTAGTATTATTATTATTAATGTTATTGTTATTAATATGACGACTAAAAACGACTCTCAAGACTTTGGTGACTTTTATGTCTTCTCCTTTTTTCTCTACTAAAGTGTTAGTCTTAATTAATTTAGTTTAATTTCGGTTTTTCAAACATTTTATTTTAAAGCAAATTTTTGTTAAAGATTATTTATATCCAACTCTATAATTCGCTTATGGTTGGTCCTACAAGAAAAATGCAAATAACTATTTTGTAGGAAATTTTATCGGCTTGAATTTTGAAAAAAAGATAAAAATTGATAGGAGTAACTGTTTTCGAGATACAAACAAAAAACCAATATGAAAACTGTAACTGTTACTGAACAAAAATGTAATTCAGTTTTCAATGTTTGAGACGAAGACGAAAATGCAGCATTTAAAATCGACTCTGAAGACTTCAGCGACTTTTATGTCACCTCATTTTCTTCTAATAAAGTATTGGAACCAATAAATTAAGTGTATTTTAAATCACAAGATATTTTCTGTTAAAGCACTTTTTTTTTAAATATTAATAATTTTTAAACTTATATCTCGCTTATGGTTAGTCTTACATGAAAAATTCAAATAACTATTTTGTAGGAAACTTTATCAGCTTTAATGTTTGCAAAAAGATAAAAATTGATATAAGTAACTGTTTTTGAGATATAAGCAAGAAACCAAAAAACTGTTACCTTAATTAAGCGTTTGCATGTAAGCAAATTTAGTACTATTAGTATTATTATTATTAATGTTATTGTTATTAATATGACGATTAAAGACGACTCTGAAACCTTTAGTGACTTTTATGTCTTCTCCTTTTTCCTCCACTAATGTGTTAGACACAATTAATTTTGTTTAATTTTAGTTTTTCAAACATTTTATTTTAAAGCAAGTTTTTGTTAAATATTATTTATATCCAACTCTATAACTCGCTTATGGTTGGTCCTACAAGAAAAATGCAAATAACAATTTTGTAGGAAATTTTATCAGCTTTAATTTTAAAAGAAAGATAAAAATTGATAGGAGTAACTGTTTTCGAGATATAAACAAAAAACCAATATGAAAACTGTAACTGTTACTGAACAAAAATGTAAATCAGTTTTCAATGTTTGAGACGAAGACGAAAATGCAGCATTTAAAATCGACTCTGAAGACTTCAGTGACTTATATGTCACCTCCTTTTCTTCTAATAAAGTATTGGACCTAATAAATTAAGTGTATTTTAAATCACTAAACATTTTCTGTTAAAGCACTTTTTTTTAAATATTAATTATTTTCAAACTTATATCTCGCTTATGGTTAGTCCTACATGAAAAATGCAAATAACTATTTTGTAGGAAATTTTATCAGCTTTAATTTTAGTAAAAAGATAAAAATTGATAGAAGTAACTGTTTTCGAGATATAAGCAAGAAACTGTTACCTTAATTAAGCGCTTGCATATAAGCAAATTTAGTACAATTAGTATTATTATTATTAATGTTATTGTTATTAATATGACGACTAAAGACGACTCTGAAACCTTTAGTGACTTTAATGTCTTCTCCTTTTTCCTCAACTAAAGTGTTAGACACAATTAATTTAGTTTAATTTTAGTTTTTCAAACACTTTATTTTAAAGCAAGTTTTTGTTAAATATTATTTATATCCAACTCTATAACTCGCTTATGGTTGGTCCTACAAGAAAAATGCAAATAACTATTTTTTAGGAAATTTTATCAGCTTTAATCTTGAAAGAAAGATAAAAATTGATAGGAGTAACTGTTTTCGAGATATAAGCAAAAAACCAATAAAAAAACTGTAACTGTTACTGAACAAAAATGTAATTCAGTTTTCAATGTTTGAGATGAAAACGAAAATGCACCATTTAAAATCGACTCTGAAGACTTCAGTGACGTTTATGTCACCTCCTTTTTCTTCTAATAAAGTATTGGACTCATTAAATTAAGTGTATTTTAAATCACAAGACATTTTCTGTTAAAGCACTTTTTTTTTAAATATTAATTATTTTCAAACTTATATCCCGCTTATGGTTAGTCCTACATGAAAAATGCAAATAACTATTTTGTAGGAAATTTTATCAGCTTTAATTTTAGTTAAAAGATAAAAATTGATAGAAGTAACTGTTTTCGAGATATAAGCAAGAAACCAAAAAACTGTTACCTTAATTAAGCGTTTGCATATAAGCAAATTTAGTACTATTTGTATTATTATTATTAATGTTATTGTTATTAATATGACGACCAAAAACGACTCTGAAGACTTTGGTGACTTTTATGTCTTCTCCTTTTTCCTATACTAAAGTGTTAGACTCAATTAATTTAGTTTAATTTAGGTTTTTCAAACATTTTATTTTAAAGCAAATTTTTGTTAAAGATTATTTATATCCAACTCTACAACTCGCTTATGGTTGGTCTTACAAAAGAAATGCAAATAACTATTTTGTAGGAAATTTTATCAGCTTTAATTTTGAAAGAAAGATAAAAATTGATAGGAGTAATTGTTTTCGAGATATAAGCAAAAAACCAAAGTGAAAACTGTTACAGTTACTGAACAAAAATGTAATTCAGTTTTCAATGTTTGAGACGAAGACAAAAATGCATCATTTAAAAACGACTTTGAAGACTTCAGTAACTTTTATGTCACCTCCTTTTTCTTCTAATAAAGTATTGGACCCAATAAATTAAGTGTATTTTAAATCACAAGACATTTTCTGTTAAAGCACTTTTTTTTTAAATATTAATTATTTTCATACTTATATCTCGCTTATGGTTAGCCCTACATGAAAAATGCAAATAACTATTTTGTAGGAAATTTTATCAGCTTTAATTTTAGTAAAAAGATAAAAATTGATAGGAGTAACTGTTTTCGAGATATAAGCAAGAAACCAAAAAACTGTTACCTTAATAAAGCGCCTGCATATAAGCAAATTTAGTACTATTATTATTATTATTTTTAATGTTATTGTTATTAATATGACGACCAAAAACGACTCTGAAGACTTTGGTGACTTTTATGTTTTCTCCTTTTTCCTATACTAAAGTGTTAGACTCAATTAATTTAGTTTAATTTAGGTTTTTCAAACATTTTATTTTAAAGCAAATTTTTGTTAAATATTATTTATATCCATCTTTATAACTCGCTTATACTTGGTCCTACAAAAAAATGCAAATAACTATTTTGTAGGAAATTTTATCAGCTTTAATTTTAGTAAAAAAATAAAAATTGATAGAAGGAACTGTTTTCGAGATATAAGCAAGAAACCAAAAAACTGTTACCTTAATAAAGCGCTTGCATATAAGCAAATTTAGTAATATTAGTATTATTATTATTAATGTTATTGTTATTAATATGACGACTAAAAACGACTCTCAAGACTTTGGTGACTTTTATGTCTTCTCCTTTTTCCTCTACTAAAGTGTTAGTCTTAATTAATTTAGTTTAATTTCGGTTTTTCAAACATTTTATTTTAAAGCAAATTTTTGTTAAAGATTATTTATATCCAACTCTATAATTCGCTTATGGTTGGTCCTACAAGAAAAATGCAAATAACTATTTTGTAGGAAATTTTATCGGCTTAAATTTTGAAAAAAAGATAAAAATTGATAGGAGTAACTGTTTTCGAGATATAAACAAAAAACCAATATGAAAACTGTAACTGTTACTGAACAAAAATGTAATTCTGTTTTCAATGTTTGAGACGAAGACGAAAATGCAGCATTTAAAATCGACTCTGAAGACTTCAGCGACTTTTATGTTACCTCATTTTCTTCTAATAAAGTATTGGACCCAATAAATTAAGTGTATTTTAAATCACAAGACATTTTCTGTTAAAGCACTTTTTTTTTAAATATTAATAATTTTTAAACTTATATCTCGCTTATGGTTAGTCTTACATGAAAAATTCAAATAACTATTTTGTAGGAAATTTTATCAGCTTTAATTTTAGTAAAAAGATAAAAATTGATAGAAGTAACTGTTTTCGAGATATAAGCAAGAAACCAAAAAACTGTTACCTTAATTAAGCGTTTGCATGTAAGCAAATTTAGTACTATTAGTATTATTATTATTAATGTTATTGTTATTAATATGACGATTAAAGACGACTCTGAAACCTTTAGTGACTTTTATGTCTTATCCTTTTTCCTCCACTAAAGTGTTAGACACAATTAATTTTGTTTAATTTTAGTTTTTCAAACATTTTATTTTAAAGCAAGTTTTTGTTAAATATTATTTATATCCAACTCTATAACTCGCTTATGGTTGGTCCTACAAGAAAAATGCAAATAACAATTTTGTAGGAAATTTTATCAGCTTTAATTTTAAAAGAATAATAAAAATTGATAGGAGTAACTGTTTTCGAGATATAAACAAAAAACCAATATGAAAACTGTAACTGTTACTGAACAAAAATGTAATTATGTAATTCAGTTTTCAATGTTTGAGACGAAGACGAAAATGCAGCATTTAAAATCGACTCTGAAGACTTCAGTGACTTATATGTCACTTCATTTTCTTCTAATAAAGTATTGGACCTAATAAATTAAGTGTATTTTAAATCACTAAACATTTTCTGTTAAAGCACTTTTTTTTAAATATTAATTATTTTCAAACTTATATCTCGCTTATGGTTAGTCCTACATGAAAAATGCAAATAACTATTTTGTAGGAAATTTTATCAGCTTTAATTTTAGTAAAAAGATAAAAATTGATAGAAGTAACTGTTTTCGAGATATAAGCAAGAAACTGTTACCTTAATTAAGCGCTTGCATATAAGCAAATTTAGTACTATTAGTATTATTATTATTAATGTTATTGTTATTAATATGACGACTAAAGACGACTCTGAAACCTTTAGTGACTTTAATGTCTTCTCCTTTTTCCTCAACTAAAGTGTTAGACACAATTAATTTAGTTTAATTTTAGTTTTTCAAACATTTTATTTTAAAGCAAGTTTTTGTTAAATATTATTTATATCCAACTCTATAACTCGCTTATGGTTGGTCCTACAAGAAAAATGCAAATAACTATTTTTTAGGAAATTTTATCAGCTTTAATCTTGAAAGAAAGATAAAAATTGATAGGAGTAACTGTTTTCGAGATATAAGCAAAAAACCAATAAAAAAACTGTAACTGTTACTGAACAAAAATGTAATTCAGTTTTCAATGTTTGAGATGAAGACGAAAATGCACCATTTAAAATCGACTCTGAAGACTTCAGTGACGTTTATGTCACCTCCTTTTTCTTCTAATAAAGTATTGGACTCATTAAATTAAGTGTATTTTAAATCACAAGACATTTTCTGTTAAAGCACTTTTTTTTTAAATATTATTTATTTTCAAACTTATATTTCGCTTATGGTTAGTCCTACATAAAAAATGCAAATTACTATTTTGTAGGAAATTTTATCAGCTTTAATTTTAGTAAAAAGTTAAAAATTGATAGGAGTAACTGTTTTCGAGATATAAGCAAGAAACCAAAAAACTGTTACCTTAATTAAGCGTACTAAAAACTAAAAGTACTAAAAACAACTCTGAAGACTTTGGTGACTTTTATGTCTTCTCCTTTTTCCTCTACTAATGTGTTAGACCAAATTTATTTAGTTTAATATCGGTTTTTCAAACATTTTATTTTAAAGCAAATTTTTGTTAAAGATTATTTATATCCAACTCTATAACTCGCTTATGGTTAGTCCTACAAAAAAATGCAAATAACTATTTTGTAGAAAATTTTATCAGCTTTAATTTTAGTAAAAAGATAAAAATTGATAGGAGTAACTGTTTTCGAGATATAAGCAAGAAACCAAAAAACTGTTACCTTAATTAAGCGTTTGCATATAAGAAAATTTTGTACTATTAGTATTATTATTATTAATGTTATTGTTATTAATTTGACGACTAAAGACGACTCTGAAACATTTGGTGACTTTTATGTCTTCTCCTTTTTCCTCTACTAAAGTGTTAGACACAATTAATTTAGTTTAATTCCGGTTTTTCAAGCATTTTATTTTAAAGAAAATTTTTGTTAAATATTATTTATATCCCACTCTATAACTCGTTTATGCTTGGTCCTACAAGAAAAATGTAAATAACTATTTTGTTGGAAATTTTATCAGCTTTAATTTTGGAAAAAAGATAAAATTTGATAGGAGTAACTGTTTTCGAGATATAAGCAAAAAACCAATAAGAAAACTGTAACTGTTCCTGAACAAAAATGTAATTTAGTTTTCAATGTTTGAGACGAAGACAAAAATGCAGCATTTAAAAACGACTCTGAAGACTTCAGTGATTTTATGTCACCTCCTTTTTCTTCTAATAAAGTATTGGACCCAATAAATTAAGTGTATTTTAAATCACAAGACATTTTCTGTTAAAGCACTTTTTTTAAATATTAATTATTTTGAAACTTATATTTCGCTTATGGTTAGTCCTACATGAAAAATGCAAATAACTATTTTGTAGGAAATTTTATCAGCTTTAATTTTAGTAAAAAGATAAAAATTGATAGGAGTAACTGTTTTCGAGATATAAGCAAGAAACCAAAAAACTGTTACCTTAATTAAGCGCTTGCATATAAGCAAATTTAGTACTAAAAACAACTCTGAAGACTTTGGTGACTTTTATGTCATCTCCTTTTTCCTCTACTAAAGTGTTAGACCCAATTAATTTAGTGTAATATCGGTTTTTCAAACATTTTATTTTAAAACAAATTTTTGTTAAAGAATATTTATATTCAACTCTATAACTCGCTTATGGTTTGTCCTACAAAAAAATGCAAATAACAATTTTGTGGAAAATTTTATCAGCTTTAATTTCGAAAAAAAGATAAAAATTGATAGGAGTAACTGTTTTCGAGATATAAGCAAGAAACCAAAAAACTGTTACCTTAATTAAGCGTTTGCATATAAGCAAATTTAGTACTATTAGTATTATTATTATTAATGTTATTGTTATTAATATGACGACTAAAGACGACTTTGAAACATTTAGTGACTTTTATGTCTTCTCCTTTTTCCTCTACTAAAGTGGAAGACACAATTAATTTAGTTTAATTCCGGATTTTCAAGCATTTTATTTTAAAGCAAATTTTTGTTAAATATTATTTATATCCAACTCTATAACTCGCTTATGGTTGGTCCTACAAGAAAAATAAAAATAACTATTTTGTAGGAAATTTTATCAGCTTTAATTTTGAAAGAAAGATAAAAATTGATAGGAGTAACTGTTTTCGAGATATAAGCAAAAAACCAATTAGAAAACTGAAACTGTTACTGAACAAAAATGTAACTCAGTTTTCAATGTTTGAGACGAAGACGAAAATGCAGCATTTAAAATCGACTCTGAAGACTTCAGTGACTTACATGTCACCTCTTTTTTCTTCTAATAAAGTATTGGACCTTTTAAATTAAATGTATTTTAAATCACAAAACATTTTCTGTTAAAGCACTTTTTTTTAAAATATTAATTATTTTCAAACTTATATCTCGCTTATGGTTAGTCTTACATAAAAAATGCAAATAACTATTTTGTAGGAAATTTTATCAGCTTTAATTTTAGTAAAAAAATAAAAATTGATAGGAGTAACTGTTTTCGAGATATAAGCAAGAAACTGTTACCTTAATTAAGCGCTTGCATATAAGCAAATTTAGTACTATTAGTATTATTATTATTAATGTTATTGTTATTAATATGACGACTAAAAACGACTCTCAAGACTTTGGTGACTTTTATGTCGCCTCCTTTTTCTTCTAATAAAGTATTGGACCCATAAAATTAAGTGTATTTTAAATCACAAGACATTTTCTGTTAAAGCACTTTTTTTTTAAATATTAATTATTTTCAAACTTATATCTCGCTTATGGTTAGTCCTACATGAAAAATGCAAATAACTATTTTGTAGGAAATTTTATCAGCTTTGATTTTAGTTAAAAGATAAAAATTGATAGAAGTAACTGTTTTCGAGATATAAGCAAGAAACCAAAAAACTGTTACCTTAATTAAGCGTTTGCATATAAGCAAATTTAGTACTATTTGTATTATTATTATTAATGTTATTGTTATTAATATGACGACCAAAATCGACTCTGAAGACTTTGGTGACTTTTATGTCTTTTCCTTTTTCCTATACTAAAGTGTTAGACTCAATTAATTTAGTTTAATTTAGGTTTTTCAAACATTTTATTTTAAAGCAAATTTTTGTTAAAGATTATTTATATCCAACTCTACAACTCGCTTATGGTTGGTCTTACAAAAGAAATGCAAATAACTATTTTGTAGGAAATTTTATCAGCTTTAATTTTGAAAGAAAGATAAAAATTGATAGGAGTAATTGTTTTCGAGATATAAGCAAAAAACCAAAGTGAAAACTGTTACAGTTACTGAACAAAAATGTAATTCAGTTTTCAATGTTTGAGACGAAGACGAAAATGCATCATTTAAAAACGACTTTGAAGACTTCAGTAACTTTTATGTCACCTCCTTTTTCTTCTAATAAAGTATTGGACCCAATAAATTAAGTGTATTTTAAATCACAAGACATTTTCTGTTAAAGCACTTTTTTTTAAATATTAATTATTTTCAAACTTATATCTCGCTTATGGTTAGCCCTACATGAAAAATGCAAATAACTATTTTGTAGGAAATTTTATCAGCTTTAATTTTAGTAAAAAGATAAAAATGGATAGGAGTAACTGTTTTCGAGATATAAGCAAGAAACCAAAAAACTGTTACCTTAATAAAGCGCTTGCATATAAGCAAATTTAGTACTATTAGTATTATTATTATTAATGTTATTGTTATTAATATGACGACCAAAAACAACTCTGAAGACTTTGGTGACTTTTATGTTTTCTCCTTTTTCCTATACTAAAGTGTTAGACTCAATTAATTTAGTTTAATTTAGGTTTTTCAAACATTTTATTTTAAAGCAAATTTTTGTTAAATATTATTTATATCCATCTTTATAACTCGCTTATACTTGGTCCTACAAGAAAAATGCAAATAACTATTTTGTAGGAAATTTTATCAGCTTTAATTTTAGTAAAAAAATAAAAATTGATAGAAGGAACTGTTTTCGAGATATAAGCAAGAAACTGTTACCTTAATTAAGCGCTTACATATAAGCAAATTTAGTAATATTAGTATTATTATTATTAATGTTATTGTTATTAATATGACGACTAAAAACGACTCTCAAGACTTTGGTGACTTTTATGTCTTCTCCTTTTTCCTCTACTAAAGTGTTAGTCTTAATTAATTTAGTTTAATTTCGGTTTTTTAAACATTTTATTTTAAAGCAAATTTTTGTTAAAGATTATTTATATCCAACTCTATAATTCGCTTATGGTTGGTCCTACAAGAAAAATGCAAATAACTATTTTGTAGGAAATTTTATCGGCTTGAATTTTGAAAAAAAGATAAAAATTGATAGGAGTAACTGTTTTCGAGATACAAACAAAAAACCAATATGAAAACTGTAACTGTTACTGAACAAAAATGTAATTCAGTTTTCAATGTTTGAGACGAAGACGAAAATGCAGCATTTAAAATCGACTCTGAAGACTTCAGCGACTTTTATGTCACCTCATTTTCTTCTAATAAAGTATTGAACCCAATAAATTAAGTGTATTTTAAATCACAAGACATTTTCTGTTAAAGCACTTTTTTTTTAAATATTAATAATTTTTAAACTTATATCTCGCTTATGGTTAGTCTTACATGAAAAATTCAAATAACTATTTTGTAGGAAATTTTATCAGCTTTAATGTTTGTAAAAAGATAAAAATTGATATAAGTAACTGTTTTTGAGATATAAGCAAGAAACCAAAAAACTGTTACCTTAATTAAGCGTTTGCATGTAAGCAAATTTAGTACTATTAGTATTATTATTATTAATGTTATTGTTATTAATATGACGATTAAAGACGACTCTGAAACCTTTAGTGACTTTTATGTCTTCTCCTTTTTCCTCCACTAATGTGTTAGACACAATTAATTTTGTTTAATTTTAGTTTTTCAAACATTTTATTTTAAAGCAAGTTTTTGTTAAATATTATTTATATCCAACTCTATAACTCGCTTATGGTTGGTCCTACAAGAAAAATGCAAATAACAATTTTGTAGGAAATTTTATCAGCTTTAATTGTAAAAGAAAGATAAAAATTGATAGGAGTAACTGTTTTCGAGATATAAACAAAAAACCAATATGAAAACTGTAACTGTTACTGCACAAAAATGTAATTCAGTTTTCAATGTTTGAGACGAAGACGAAAATGCAGCATTTAAAATCGACTCTGAAGACTTCAGTGACTTATATGTCACCTCCTTTTTCTTCTAATAAAGTATTGGACCTAATAAATTAAGTGTATTTTAAATCACTAAACATTTTCTGTTAAAGCACTTTTTTTTAAATATTAATTATTTTCAAACTTATATCTCGCTTATGGTTAGTCCTACATGAAAAATGCAAATAACTATTTTGTAGGAAATTTTATCAGCTTTAATTTTAGTAAAAAGATAAAAATTGATAGAAGTAACTGTTTTCGAGATATAAGCAAGAAGCTGTTACCTTAATTAAGCGCTTGCATATAAGCAAATTTAGTACTATTAGTATTATTATTATTAATGTTATTGTTATTAATATGACGACTAAAGACGACTCTGAAACCTTTAGTGACTTTAATGTCTTCTCCTTTTTCCTCAACTAAAGTGTTAGACACAATTAATTTAGTTTAATTTTAGTTTTTCAAACACTTTATTTTAAAGCAAGTTTTTGTTAAATATTATTTATATCCAACTCTATAACTCGCTTATGGTTGGTCCTACAAGAAAAATGCAAATAACTATTTTTTAGGAAATTTTATCAGCTTTAATCTTAAAAGAAAGATAAAAATTGATAGGAGTAACTGTTTTCGAGATATAAGCAAAAAACCAATAAAAAAACTGTAACTGTTACTGAACAAAAATGTAATTCAGTTTTCAATGTTTGAGATAAAGACGAAAATGCACCATTTAAAATCGACTCTGAAGACTTCAGTGACGTTTATGTCACCTCCTTTTTCTTCTAATAAAGTATTGGACTCATTAAATTAAGTGTATTTTAAATCACAAGACATTTTCTGTTAAAGCACTTTTTTTTTAAATATTATTTATTTTCAAACTTATATCTCGCTTATGGTTAGTCCTACATAAAAAATGCAAATTACTATTTTGTAGGAAATTTTATCAGCTTTAATTTTAGTAAAAAGTTAAAAATTGATAGGAGTAACTGTTTTCGAGATATAAGCAAGAAACCAAAAAACTGTTACCTTAATTAAGCGTACTAAAAACTAAAAGTACTAAAAACAACTCTGAAAACTTTGGTGACTTTTATGTCTTCTCCTTTTTCCTCTACTAATGTGTTAGACCAAATTTATTTAGTTTAATATCGGTTTTTCAAACATTTTATTTTAAAGCAAATTTTTGTTAAAGATTATTTATATCCAACTCTATAACTCGCTTATGGTTAGTCCTACAAAAAAATGCAAATAACTATTTTGTAGAAAATTTTATCAGCTTTAATTTTAGTAAAAAGAAAAAAATTGATAGGAGTAACTGTTTTCGAGATATAAGCAAGAAACCAAAAAACTGTTACCTTAATTAAGCGTTTGCATATAAGAAAATTTAGTACTATTAGTATTATTATTATTAATGTTATTGTTATTAATTTGACGACTAAAGACGACTCTGAAACATTTGGTGACTTTTATGTCTTCTCCTTTTTCCTCTACTAAAGTGTTAGTCTTAATTAATTTAGTTTAATTTCGGTTTTTCAAACATTTTATTTTAAAGCAAATTTTTGTTAAAGATTATTTATATCCAACTCTATAAATCGCTTATGGTTGGTCCTACAAGAAAAATGCAAATAACTATTTTGTAGGAAATTTTATCGGCTTGAATTTTGAAAAAAAGATAAAAATTGATAGGAGTAACTGTTTTCGAGATATAAGCAAAAAACCAATAAGAAAACTGTAACTGTTACTGAACAAAAATGTAATTCAGTTTTCAATGTTTGAGACGTAGACGAAAATGCAGCATTTAAAAACGACTCTGAAAACTTCAGTGACTTTTAAGTCACCTCCTTTTTTTTCTAATAAAGTATTGGACCCAATAAATTAAGTGTATTTTAAATCACAAGACATTTTTTGTTAAAGCACTTTTTTTTTAAATATTGATTATTTTCAAACTTATATCTCGCTTATGGTTAGTCCTACATGAAAAATGCAAAAAACTATTTTGTAGGAAATTTTATCAGCTTTAATTTTAGTAAAAAGATAAAAATTGATAGGAGTAACTGTTTTCGAGATATAAGCAAGAAACCAAAAAACTGTTACCTTAATAAAGCGCTTGCATATAAGCAAATTTAGTACTATTAGTATTATTATTATTAATGTTATTGTTATTAGTATGACGATTAAAGACGACTCTGAAACCTTCAGTGACTTTTATGTCTTCTCCTTTTTCTTCTACTAAAGTGTTAGACACAATTAATTTAGTTTAATTTCAGTATTTCAAACATTTTATTTTAAAGCAAATTTTTGTTAAATATTATTTATATCCATCTTTATAACTCGCTTATACTTGGTCCTACAAGAAAAATGCAAATAACTATTTTGTAGGAAATTTTATCAGCTTTAATTTTGAAAAAAAGATAAAAATTGATAGGAGTAACTGTTTTCGGGATATAAGCAAGAAACTGTAACCTTAATTAAGCGCTTGCATATATGCAAATTTAGTACTATTAGTATTATTATTATTAATGTTATTGTTATTAATATGACGACTAAAAACGACTCTCAAGACTTTGGTGACTTTTATGTCACCTCCTTTTTCTTCTAATAAGTATTGGACCCATTAAATTAAGTGTATTTTAATCACAAGACATTTTTTGTTAAAGCACTTTTTTTTTAAATATTAACTATTTTCAAACTTATATCTCGCTTATGGTTAGTCCTACATGAAAAATGCAAATAACTATTTTGTAGGAAATTTTATCAGCTTTAATTTTAGTAATTTGAGCGTTTTCTCATTTCTATGCAAGAGATCATCTGTGATCTGTGTTTTTAGGCAAGAAATTGTCTAAAATTAATAACTCATTTTAAAACTGGTATAAAAACATTTACTATACAAAAGTTATAATCGGTTTTTAATAATAATAATATTAATAATAATAATAATAATAATAATAATAATAGTAATAATAATAAAAATCATAGTAATAATAATAATAAAAATAATAATAATAGTAGTAATAAAATTAAGCTTAGTTTTCTAAGCAAAAATAAAGCTTATTTTGTGTTATATGAGCGTTTTCTCATTTCAATGCAAAAGATCATGTGTGATCTGTGTTTTTAGGCAATCTAAGCCATTTTATAGTTTTTAGGCAAGAAATTGGCTAAAATTAATCACTCATTTTAAAACTGGTATAAAAACAATACTATACAAAAGTTATAATCGGTTTTTAATAATAACAATTATAATAATAATAATAACAATAATAATAATAATAATAATAATAATAATAATAATAATAATAACAATAATAATAATAAAAATAATAATAATAGTAATAAAAGTAAGCTTAGTTTTCTAAGCAAAAATGGAGCTTATTTTGTGTGTTATATGAGTGTTTTCTCATTTCTATGCAAGAAATCAACTGTGATCTGTGTTTTTAGGCAAGAAATTGTCTAAAAATAATAACTCATTTTAAAACTGGTTTAAAAACATTTACTATACAAAAGTTAATAATAATAATAATAATAATAATAGTAATAGTAACAAAAGTAATAATAATAATAATACTTTTAATAAGAAAAAATGGAGCTTATTTTGTGTGTTACATGAGCGTTTTCTCATTACTATGTAAAAGATCATGTGTGATCTGTGTTTTTAGGCAATCTAAGCCATTTTATAGTTTTTAATATTTAACAAAAATTAGAAGAGGAAAAAGGAGAAGACATAAAAGTCACTAAATGTTTCAGAGTCGTCTTTAGTCGTCATATTCATAACAATAACATTAATAATAATAATACTAATAGTACTAAATTTGCTTATATGCAAACGCTTAATTAAGGTAACAGTTTTTTGGTTTCTTGCTTATATCTCGAAAACAGTTACCCCTATCAATTTTTATCTTGTTTCAAAATTAAAGCTGATAAAATTTCCTACAAAATAGTTATTTGCATTTTTTTGTAGGACCAACCATAAGCGAGTTAGTGAGTTGGATATAAATAATCTTTAACAAAAATTTGCTTTAAAATAAAATGTTTGAAAAACCGATATTAAACTAAATTAATTGGGTCTAACACTTTAGTAGAGAAAAAAGGAGAAGACATAAAAGTCACCAAAGTCTTCAGAGTTGTTTTTAGTACTAAATTTGCTTATATGCAAGCGCTTAATTAAGGTAACAGTTTTTTGGTTTCTTGCTTATATCTTGAAAACAGTTACTCCTATCAATTTTTATCATTTTACTAAAATTAAAGCTGATAAAATTTCCTACAAAATAGTAATTTGCATTTTTCATGTAGGACTAACCATAAGCGAGATATAAGTTTAAAAATAATTAATATTTAAAAAAAAGTGCTTTAACAGAAAATGTCTTGTGATTTAAAATACACTTAATTTAATGGGTCCAATACTTTATTAGAAGAAAAAGGAGGTGACAGAAAGGTCACTGAAGTTTTTAGAGTCGTTTGTAAATGCTGCATTTTCGTCTTCGTCTCAAACATTGAAAACTGAATTACATTTTTGTTCAGTAACAGTTATAGTTTTCTTATTGGTTTTTTGCTTATATCTCGAAAACACTAAAATAGTTATTTACATTTTTCTTGTAGAAACAAGCATAAGCAAGTTATAGAGTTGGATATAAATAATATTTAACAAAAATTTGCTTTAAAATAAAATGTTTGAAAAACCGAAATTAAACTAAATTAATTGTGTCTAACACTTTAGTAGAGGAAAAAGGAGAAGACATAAAAGTCACCAAAGTCTTCAGAGTCAGTTTCAGACTAACCATAAGCGAGATGTAAGTTTGAAAATAATTAATATTTAAAAAAAAAGTGCTTTAACAGAAAATGTCTTGTGATTTAAAATACACTTAATTTAATGGGTCCAATACTTTATTAGAAGAAAAAGGAGGTGACATAAAAGTCACTGAAGTCTTCAGAGTCGATTTTAAATGCTGCATTTTCGTCTTTGTCTCAAACATTGAAAACTGATTTACATTTTTGTTCAGTAACAGTTACAGTTTTCTTATTGGTTTTTTGCTTATATCTCGAAAACAGTTACTCCTATTAATTTTTATCTTTTTACTAAAATTAAAGCTGATAAAATTTCCTACAAAATAGTAATTTGCATTTTTTATGTAGGACTAACCATAAGCGAAATGTAAGTTTGAAAATAATTAATATTTAAAAAAAAAGTGCTTTAACAGAAAATGTCTTGTGATTTAAAATACACGTAATTTATTGGGTCCAATACTTTATTAGAAGAAAAAGGAGGTGACAGAAAGGTCACTGAAGTTTTTAGAGTCGTTTGTAAATGCTGCATTTTCGTCTTCGTCTCAAACATTGAAAACTGAATTACATTTTTGTTCAGTAACAGTTATAGTTTTCTTATTGGTTTTTTGCTTATATCTCGAAAACACTAAAATAGTTATTTACATTTTTCTTGTAGAAACAAGCATAAGCAAGTTATAGAGTTGGATATAAATAATATTTAACAAAAATTTGCTTTAAAATAAAATGTTTGAAAAACCGAAATTAAACTAAATTAATTGTGTCTAACACTTTAGTAGAGGAAAAAGGAGAAGACATAAAAGTCACTAAAGGTTTCAGAGTCGTCTTTAGTCGTCATATTAATAACAATAACATTAATAATAATAATACTAATAGTACTAAATTTGCTTATATGCAAACGCTTAATTAAGGTAACAGTTTTTTGGTTTCTTGCTTATATCTCGAAAACAATAACTCCTATCAATTTTTATCTTTCTTTCAAAATTAAAGCTGATAAAATTTCCTACAAAATAGTTATTTGCATTTCTTTTGTAAAACCAACCATAAGCGAGTTATAGAGTTGGATATATATAATCTTTAACAAAAATGTGCTTTAAAATAAAATGTATGAAAAACCGAAATTAAACTAAATTAATTGTGTCTAACACTTTAGTAGAGGAAAAAGGAGGAGATATAAAAGTCACTAAAGTCTTCAGAATCGTCTTTAGTCGTCATATTAATAACAATAACATTGATAATAATATTACTAATAGTACTAAATTTGCTTATAAGCAAACGCTTAATTAAGGTAACAGTTTTTTGGTTTCTTGCTTATATCTCGAAAACAGTTACTCCTATCAATTTTTATCTTTTTACTAAAATTAAGGCTGATAAAATTTCCTACAAAATAGTTATTTGCATTTTTCATGTAGGACTAACCATAAGCGAGATATAAGTTTGAAAATAATTACAATTTAAAAAAAAGTGCTTCAACAGAAAATGTCTTGTGATTTAAAATACACTTAATTTATTGGGTCCAATAATCTATTTAAAGAAAAAAGAGGTGACAGAAAGGTCACTGAAGCCTTTAGAGTCGTTTGTAAATGCTGCATTTTCGTCTTCGTCTCAAACATTGAAAACTGAATTACATTTAAGACTTTAGTGACGTTTATGTCTCCTCCTTTTTCCTCTACTAAAGTGTTAGACACAATTAATTTAGTTTAATTTTAGTTTTTCAAACATTTTGTTTTAAAGCAAATTTTTGTTAAATATTAAAAACTATAAAATGGCTTAGATTGCTTAAAAACACAGATCACACATGATCTTTTGCATAGAAATGAGAAAACGCTCATATAACACAAAATAAGCTTTATTTTTGCTTAGAAAACTAAGCTTACTTTTATTACTACTATTATTATTATTTTAATATTATTATTATTATTACTATTATTATTATTATTAATACTATTATTGTTATTATTGTTATTATTATTATTAATATTATTATTATTAAAAACCGATTATAACTTTTGTATAGTAAATGTTTTTATACCAGTTTTAAAATGAGTTATTAATTTTAGACAATTTCTTGCCTAAAAACACAGACCACAGATGATCTCTTGAATAGAAATGAGAAAACGCTCATATAACACAAAATAAGCTTTATTTTTGCTTAGAAAACTAAGCTTACTTTTATTACTATTATTATTATTATTATTATTATTATTAATATTATTACTATTATTATTATTATTATTATTATTATTATTATTATTATTATTATTATTATTATTATTATTATTATTATTATTATTTTTAACTTTTGCATAGTAAATGTTTTTATACCAGTTTTAAAATGAGTTATTAATTTTAGACAATTTCTTGCCTAAAAACACATCACAGATGATTTCTTGCATAGAAATGAGAAAACGCTCATATAACACACAAAATAAGCTTCATTTTTGCTTAGAAAACTAAGCTTACTTTTATTACTATTATTATTTTTATTATTATTATTATTATTATTATTATTATAATTATTATTATTACTATTATTATTATTATTATTATTATTATTATTATTATTATTATTATTATTATTATTATTATTACTATTATTTTTATTATTATTATTATTATTATTATTATTATTGTTATTAGTATTATTATTATTAAAAACTTATATTAAACAGACAGAAAACGTCGTATTCTGACACAAAAAAACGAATTACGTTATAGACTTGACGAGAACGGCGTATCTCGGACTCTTATAGGACTCTTATAGGGTCAAAAAGTATCAGTTTCGATTAAAACAAATTATTTTTGTTGACTCTCAGTCTGAATTGTTCATCAGTTAAAACAAAAACGGCTTATTTTAGACGATCTTTTGCTTTAAAGAAGAAAACTTACATCGAACAGACTAAAAACGTATTAATCTGGCATAAAAGAGCAATTTATGTATCACTTTGGATAAAGGCAGCTAATCCTATTCGTTTCATTGCTTAAAATAGACAAAATTGTTAATAAATCTAACAAAAACGCTGTATTCTAGCACCAAATACTAATTGCATTATAGTTTCGACGAGAATAGCTTATTTGGAATGATTCTATGCTTCCAAACGAGTAAATTTTTATTAAACAGATGCCAAACATCATGTTTTGTTCTATAAAGACATTTTATCTTGCAGTTTGTATTAAAACAAAATATTTTCGTTGATCCTTTGTTAGAAGCAACAAACCTAACATTTAAGAATCTGAAAACTTTGTATTCGGACACAAACCACCGAATTTTGTATCAGTTTAGACAAAAACGGTTGATTTTCGACAATATTTTGCTTTGAACAAGAAAACTTATATCAAACTGACTAAAAACGTATTATTTTAGCACAAAACAAAAGATTTGCTTTATAATCTTAACGAGAGCTGTTAATTTCAAACGGTTCTATGCTTTGAAACGAGTAAACTTTCACTGAACAGAGGAAAAACATTTTATTTCGCCTTTTAAAAACGATTCATGCCACAGTTTGGATAAAAACCAATTATTTTCGTTAATTCATTGTTACAAACAAGAAACCTTACATCAAAGTAACTGAAAACCCCTTATTCAGGCACAGAAATTCGAATTACGTTTCAGTCTGAACAAAAACTGCTTACTTTAGACGATCCTTTGTTTTGAATACAAAAACTTACATTAAAAAGATTAAAAACGTCTTATTCTGGCTGAAAACTGCAAATTATATATTACTCTAGATAAAAGCAATTTATCCTGATTACTCCTTTACTTAGAATAGAGGAAACTTGTATAAAACTTAATGAAAACTTTAAATTTCGTCTCAAAGAAATAAATTACGTTATAGTTTTGACCAGCACTGTTTATTTCAAACGATTTTATGATTCGAAACTAATGAACTTTTATGGGTCAGATGCAAAACCACATATTACCATATAAAGCGTTTTAAAGCAAATTATTACCTTTTGCAACAAGAAATTTCACGTCAAAGAAACTGAAAACTTCGTATCCATGCACAAATATCGAATTACGTATAAGTTTAACATATTGAAAACGTCTTATTCTCGAAAATAAGAGCAAATTATGTATCAGCTTTAACAAAAGCGGATTACTCTGTTTGATTCTATGCTTAGAGTAGAGTAAACTACTATAAAACGTAATGAAAACTCTATATTCAAGCTCAAAAGAACAAATTACGTTATAGTTTTGACAAAAAACAATTATTTCGGACGATTACATACTTCGAAGTAAGCAAACTTTAATTGAACAAGTGCAAAAGCTAATACTTTGCTTTAAAATAACGATTTATGTGGTAATATGGTATTTTGCATCTGTCCTATAAAAGTTTACTCGTTTCGCTCCATTGAATCATTCGCAATAAATTATTTTGACACAACAACGAAAATAATTTGTTTTTGTT